>NC_134486.1:400434857-400597357 GCF_040206685.1 Ascaphus truei
AGAAAGAACGGCGACGGGCAAAACGTTTGCAGGTTCACATGTGGAGCAAATACACATTCGTGCGAAAATACATCAGTGTCGCCAAATGCGCGGAGGTATTCCGGAGAACATACAACCCCGTGCGCCCCAATATTCGGACACTTGTTGTGAATCTTGCCGATTTGCCAAGATGGTTGGGTCCCACACATCTGGTGTCATATTGAATTTTAGTATAGATCATGGAGGCCAATTCCAGTCCACCAACAGGTCAGGTTTTCAGGATATCCCAGTTTCAGAACAGGTGGCTCAGGCCACCAAACAGGTCAGGTCTTTAGGATATCCCTGCTTCGGCAGAGGTGGCTCAATCAGTGGCTCAGTTTTCGACTCCAGCCACCTCTGCCAAAACAGGAAAATATCCTGAAAACCTGACCTGTTGGTAGTCCTTGAGCCCATCTTTAGACTGTACTGGTCGGCTCTGAGGAGATCTTCATTTTAATCTCCCGGACACTTAATACAGCGGTGCGCAAAGCGAGGCCTCTGCATCCTCTACTTACCAGCCGGCTTCAGGACGCTTACCATGGCAACTTGCCGGCAAATGACGTCACGGGTTGCCCACGGTAACGTGACATCAAATGACGCTGCGGGTCACGTGACGTGACTCCGCGGCGTCATATGACGCCACATGAGGTAAGGGGGGAGGGGGCGGACCGACAGAAGGGATCAGACGTTGGAGGGGGAGCACAGCAAATAAAGTTTGCGCGCCCCTGACTTAATATTTCAAACTCTTATCCAACGTCAACTTTTTGGTTGTTGTTGAAAGGGCAAGAAAATCTCTCTAAAAGAAAGTAAATAATAGTAATACTGGCACCCAGCACGGCCTGCTGCAGTAAGGCCTCACTACAAAGAGACAACGCTGCTCCACAAAGGCAGTAAGGCCTCACTACAAAGAGACAACGCTGCTCCACAAAGGCAGTAAGGCCTCACTACAAAGAGACAACGCTGCTCCACAAAGGCAGCAAGGCCTCACTACAAAGAGACAACGCTGCTCCACAAAGGCAGCAAGGCCTCACTACAAAGAGACAACGCTGCTCCACAAAGGCAGCAAGGCCTCACTACAAAGAGACAATGCTGCTCCACAAAGGCAGCAAGGCCTCACTACAAAGAGACAACGCTGCTCCACAAAGGCAGCAAGGCCTCACTACAAAGAGACAACGCTGCTCCACAAAGGCAGTAAGGCCTCACTACAAAGAGACAACGCTGCTCCACAAAGGCAGCAAGGCCTCACTACAAAGAGACAACGCTGCTCCACAAAGGCAGTAAGGCCTCACTACAAAGAGACAACGCTGCTCCACAAAGGCAGTAAGGCCTCACTACAAAGAGACAACGCTGCTCCACAAAGGCAGCAAGGCCTCACTACAAAGAGACAACGCTGCTCCACAAAGGCAGTAAGGCCTCACTACAAAGAGACATCGCTGCTCCACAAAGCTGAATATAGGCAAAAACAACAGCTGCTGAGAGGGGGATCTGACTGTCTAGAGTCCCAAGATATAGATAAATATACACACATATACATACATATGTATAAGTATTGTGTCAAATAAATAAACTAATTAATCTTTCGCATACCTGAGTGCTCTCATACGGGTTCCTTTTTGTTCTCCCCTTCATTCATATGTATAAGTACGCACACACAGTATATCCCCTCAAACAACATGTGGAGAGACACCTGGGATATATGCCAAGTATAATAAAATGACTTAATTAGCATATCTCGGGCGTGCGCCTTTCTGTGCACAGGTCTCTGTGTTGTTGGAGGGGATATATAAACACACACACACCTGTGCTGAAGCAAGGATATCCTGAAAACCTGACCTGTTGGTGGCCCCTGTCTAACGGTTACCATGGTTAGCTGAGAAACTACAGACGAAGAAAATCTACTTTCATTTGATTGCTTTGAGCCTCAAACACAGAATGTGGGTCTCAGTGGAAAATAGGCCCTTTTGGGAGGGGGGCAAAACAAAAATAAAAAAAGGAAGGGGGGAGATTGAGTATATACGCGCACACGCGCACACGCGCACACACGCACACACGCACTTCAAAGATTTCAGGGTTAAAAGAGTAAAAACAGCAGAGTCAAAACAATGTTTTTTCCTTTAGTGACCTTGTCCCGGGAGATTAAATGCTACAGCAAGATTAAAAAATAACCCAAGCCATAGAAATCGGAATGTCGACACAACCCGCACGCACAGACATTAACATCATCCCGCACACGCAGGCATCTTCATCCCGCACACATCAACATCCCGCACACGCAGGCATCAACATCCCGCACACGCAGGCATCAACATCCCGCACACGCAGGCATCAACATCCCGCACACGCAGGCATCTTCATCCCGCACACATCAACATCCCGCACACGCAGACATCAACATCCCGCACACGCAGGCATCAACATCCCGCACACGCAGGCATCTTCATCCCGCACACATCAACATCCCGCACACGCAGACATCAACATCCCGCACACGCAGGCATCAACATCCCGCACACGCAGGCATCATCATCCCGCACACGCAGACATCATCCCGCACACGCAGACATCATCCCGCACACGCAGACATCATCATCCCGCACACGCAGACATCATCCCGCACACGCAGGCATCATCCGCACACGCAGGCATCAACATCCCGCACACGCAGGCATCAACATCCCGCACACGCAGGCATCAACATCCCGCACACGCAGGCATCAACATCCCGCACACGCAGGCATCAACATCCCGCACACGCAGGCATCAAGATCCCGCACACATCATCATCCCGCACACGCATACATCATCATCCCGCACACGCAGACATCATCATCACGCAGACATTAACATCCCGCATGAGAGATTATTATCATCCCGCATGCAGAGATTATAATTTTGTTCGTGCAGATTATCATCATCCCGCACGCGCAGAGATTATCATCATCCCGCACGCGCAGAGATTATCATCATCCCGCACGCGCAGAGATTATCATCCCGCACGCGCAGATTATCATCATCCCGCACGCGCAGAGATTATCATCCAGCACGCGCAGAGATTATCATCCCGCACGCGCAGAGATTATCATCCCGCACGCGCAGAGATTATCATCCCGCACGCGCAGAGATTATCATCCCGCACGCGCAGAGATTATCATCCCGCACGCGCAGAGATTATCATCCTGCACGCGCAGAGATTATCATCCAGCACGCGCAGAAATTATCATCCCGCACGCGCAGAAATTATCATCCCGCACGCGCAGAGATTATCATCATCCAGCACGCGCAGAGATTATCATCATCCAGCACGCGCAGAGATTATCATCATCCAGCACGCTCAGAGATTATCATCCCGCACGCGCAGAGATTATCATCATCCCGCACGCGCAGAGATTATCATCCCGCACGCGCAGATTATCATCATCCCGCACGCGCAGAGATTATCATCCAGCACGCGCAGAGATTATCATCCCGCACGCGCAGAGATTATCATCCCGCACGCGCAGAGATTATCATCCCGCACGCGCAGAGATTATCATCCAGCACGCGCAGAAATTATCATCCCGCACGCGCAGAAATTATCATCCCGCACGCGCAGAGATTATCATCATCCAGCACGCGCAGAGATTATAATCCAGCACGCGCAGAGATTATCATCATCCAGCACGCGCAGAGATTATCATCCCGCACGCGCAGAGATTATCATCACCCTGCACGCAGACATCATCCCAGTCACAAATGTTAAAGAGAGCCAAGCTTTCCCGCCTGCACTGAGGGGGTTAATTTTGGCTTCCCCTACATTGAGTTAACCCCTCGAAGACCAAAAGGAGGAGTGCTCCGCTAGGTCACTTTCTGCCACAGGTGCCTGTAATCACGAGTGTGGGGACCATGTCTTTTCGGTGGGGGTGCTGTACTTCCGAAATCAGTAACGCACATACGTTACCACACCCAGAGCCCCAGCTCCCCTGCCTGTGCCGCATGTGGCTGGACGACCACCAGCAATGAAAAGGTTAACCCTCATCCGAGGAACCGCCAGCTGCAAACACCGTGGGCACTGCAGGGGTTAATGACAGTGCACCACTAGCAAAGGAAAGGGTGAAGTCCAGCGGCAGAGAAGCATGGGGCACTTTTAACCCTCTAGACTCCGGAGATCCGGGAAGCTTGTTTAAAGTAGTCACACACACACACCCTCCCTCCCCGTCACTTGAGAGGTTAAAACCCTCCAAAACACACCCCACTCCCCATGCAACGGGGTGACCTCCCCGCTCCAAAGCGTTTCGGCACCACTGCAGCACTGAAAGGATTACCCGCATCCAACAACACCCACCCACCCCCCCCCCCCCTGGTAGCCCCTATAGTACCAGAATGTGCCCCCCCCTCCCCCCCCAAACCCCAGAAAGGTTTAACCACATGCGCCACCACCCCTGTGACAGCGTGGAGAGGGTCAACAGTCACTCAAAGCTCTGCGGTGCTTCACCGGGCCCCCTCCAGCCCTCAAGGGGTTAATACCAAGCACCGATTTACCCCTCATCCACCGCCCTATCACCCGCAGGAAAGGTGGCGGGGGGGGGGGGGGCGCGATTGGCTTTCCGAGCTCCGTTAACCCCTCCGATGCCAGGATTGAAGCATCCCCCCCCCCCCCCCTTCGTCACTCCAGCACTGAATAGTTCAGCCCTCCCCATCCTAAGGCATGTCTTTGCAACACCTCCCCCCCCTATCAATAAACGGTAATAGGGGGGGGTCTCGCCTGCATGTGGGGGCAATGCGCGCTCCGCAACTCTGGCAGAAACATGGCTCCGTAACACACAACCGCTCGCTCGCTGCTACTTCCTCTTCCCCCCCTCCTCTACGTTAGGGAGACCTTAAATGCAAAGAATAAATGGCCCGTTAAAAAGGGGGACGAGGGGGGGGGTTCCGGCGGCTTACATTTGCCCAGGTTTCCCGGACGGCTGGAGTCCTCAGCGGATCACTAATAGGGGCAGGCTGCTTTGTCATTGAGGCTGCCCTGTGTATCTCTTCCTTCTCTCAACGAGTGGGGTTTTTTTTTTTTTTTTTTTTTTTTTTAGCTCCCGGTGCACTCTGGGTAAAAATGAAACTGGCAATACGAGTTCCTCGTCGTGTTTACAAACGCATGGCAGGCGCCCCTCCTTTTAAAGGGGCAGCCCCGGCACACGTCATGCTTTATATGGGGAGACGGAGCAGCCCAGTGAGGACAGATAATGACTAGCACGGAGTTTGAAGCAGGGGACCCGCTCCTTGTGACCTTGGGCAAGTCACTTTATCTCCCTGTGCCTCAGGCACCCAAAAAACATAAGATTGTAAGCTCCGCGGGGCAAAATGTCTCTGTAAAAGTAGCAGCGCTATACAAGAACATGCTATTATTATTATTAGAAAGAGATCCGTGGTGTATAACACGCAGATCCCCCCCCCAACATTTGGCCTGTACATATAGGTACACTTTCTTTGCTGTATTATTGTGGGATAGAGAAGCTCCTAGATAAGGTGACGCCCCTAAGGGAGGCACGATAATACATACAATTTACTACATGCAAACATCATATCAATAAAATGTGCCTTTATCCTTATGGACCAGGGCTGGGCAACTTATCCCAGCTTCAATCAGCCACTGATTGAGCCAACTGTGTTGAAGCAGGCATATCCTGAAAACCTGCCCTGTTGGTGGCCCTTGAGGACTGGAGTTGCCCACCCCCGTTATCAGGGCCGGCATGCTGGCGGTGCCACTGCGCAGAGACCCCGCGGTTACAGAGGCCCCGCGCTCGCCCCCACAACAATTACACTGATTGCCGCGGGAGGGCGGCAATTACCTTCTATTTCGCAGTGTCACCCTGAAGTGTCCCTCGTCATGGTGCTGCGACGCCAAATGGCTTCGTGTTGCCATGACAGCGCGTCACATTGTTATGACAACGGGAAGACCTGTGCCGCCGCGTTGCCATGACAATGTGACGCTGCAGGACGTCACAACGTCCCGTTGTCATGGCCAAGCGACGCTATTTGACGTCACGGCGCCCTGAGGGACCCTGCAAAAAGAGATCGTGAAGGAGAAGGAAAGAGGGCCCCGCGCCTGTTCCCTACCCCGAGCCCCGCAGTATTCCCAGCCCGCCCTGCCCCGAGCCCCGCAGTATTCCTAGCCCCGAGCCCCGCAGTATTCCCAGCCCGAGCCCCGCAGTAATCCCAGCCCCCCCCCTGCCCCGAGCCCCGCAGTATTCCCAGCCCCGAGCCCCGCAGTAATCCCTGCCCCGAGCCCCGCAGTATTCCCTGCCCCGAGCACCGCAGTATTCCCAGCCCGCCCTGCCCCGAGCCCCGCAGTATTCCCAGCCCCGAGCCCCGCAGTATTCCCAGCCCGAGCCCCGCAGTATTCCCAGCCCCCCCTGCCCCGAGCCCCGCAGTATTCCCAGCCCCGAGCCCCGCAGTAATCCCTGCCCCGAGCCCCGCAGTATTCCCAGCCCGAGCCCCGCAGTATTCCCAGCCCCCTCTGCCCCGAGCCCCGCGCCCCGCAGTATTCCCAGCCCCCCCTGCCCCGAGCCCCGCAGTATTCCCAGCCCCGAGCCCCGCAGTATTCCCAGCCCCGAGCCCCGCAGTATTCCCAGCCCCGAGCCCCGCAGTATTCCCAGCCCCGATCCCCGCAGTATTCCCTGCCCCGAGCCCCGCAGTATTCCCAGCCCGCCCTGCCCCAAGCCCCGCAGTATTCCCTGCCCCGAGCCCCGCAGTATTCCCAGCCCCGAGCCCCGCAGTAATCCCAGCCCCGAGCCCCGCAGTATTCCCAGCCCCGCAGTATTCCCAGCCCCGAGCCCCGCAGTATTCCCAGCCCCGCAGTATTCCCAGCCCCGAGCCCCGCAGTATTCCCAGCCCCGCAGTATTCCCAGCCCCGAGCCCCGCAGTAATCCCAGCCCCGAGCCCCGCAGTAATCCCAGCCCCGAGCCCCGCAGTATTCCCAGCCCCGAGCCCCGCAGTAATCCCAGCCCCGAGCCCCACAGTATTCCCTGCCCCAAGCCCCGCAGTATTCCCAGCCCGCCCTGCCCCGAGCCCCGCAGTATTCCCAGCCCCGCAGTATTCCCAGCCCCGAGCCCCGCAGTATTCCCTGCCCCGAGCCCCGCAGTATTCCCAGCCCCGAGCCCCGCAGTAATCCCAGCCCCGAGCCCCGCAGTATTCCCTGCCCCGAGCCCCGCAGTATTCCCAGCCCCGAGCCCCGCAGTAATCCCAGCCCCGAGCCCCGCAGTATTCCCTGCCCCGAGCCCCGCAGTAATCCCAGCCCCGAGCCCCGCAGTATTCCCAGCCCCGCAGTATTCCCAGCCCGCCCTGCCCCGCAGTATTCCCAGCCCCGAGCCCCGCAGTAATCCCAGCCCCGAGCCCCGCAGTATTCCCAGCCCGCCCTGCCCCGCAGTATTCCCTGCCCCGAGCCCCGCAGTAATCCCAGCCCCGAGCCCCGCAGTATTCCCAGCCCGCCCTGCCCCGCAGTATTCCCAGCCCCGAGCCCCGCAGTATTCCCTGCCCCAAGCCCCGCAGTATTCCCTGCCTGCCCTGCCCCGAGCCCCGCAGTATTCCCAGCCCCGAGCCCCGCAGTATTCCCAGCCCCGAGCCCCGCAGTATTCCCAGCCCCGAGCCCCGAGCCCCGCAGTATTCCCAGCCCCGAGCCCCGCAGTAATCCCAGCCCCGCAGTATTCCCAGCCCCGAGCCCCGCAGTATTCCCAGCCCCGCAGTATTCCCAGCCCCGAGCCCCGCAGTAATCCCAGCCCCGAGCCCCGCAGTATTCCCTGCCCCGAGCCCCGCAGTATTCCCAGCCCGCCCTGCCTGTTATAGACACACACAGGAGAAGTGCTAATCCATCCCCCCCCTGACCAGATGATCATTAGCAGATACAGATGTAGCAAACCTTACCATCACCTTGCCCCGGTTGCAGCCCAGACGTATTAACGCTGCAGGGGAGGCCCAAGGGGAGGCCCAATCCACCCCCCCCCCCCCCCAGCGCGGCAGACACTGTTCCCAGCGCCGTAGACTTTCGCTTTTTCTGTATGTCAGCAATCTCCCCGCTGCCTAATCAGCTGAAGGCTCAGCCTGGCGCAGAAATAGGTACGATAGGTACAGGGCGTAACATACAGGCAGAGCACCTGCTAAATGGGCGTAGTTGGAGGGTGTGAAACCGCAATAAATAATGTACGGTTTTCAGGAAATGTGGCAGAAAAGGCATAGAGGCCATTCAGTGTGACAAATAGCACCGTTCCTACGCGTTGCTTACAGCAGCAATACTGCATACAGTACCTGCCTTCTGTCTTATTTGTATATGTAAAGCGTGTAAATCGTTTGGAGCTCCTGTAACAAATCTGTAACAATCCTCAATGTGTGACAAAATGGCTGCCTTTCAGTTTCAATCAATCCTTCAGTCAGTGTAACTCAGCAGCTACAATGTATCCTTATATTACTAAGGTAACATTCTCTATTGTCACAGTTTGCAGCTTAAACCGCTGGGAATATTGGCAACAAATTATCCCAAACAGGAAAACAGATCTTGCACTGCTGGGGAGGTGGGCTAAAACCTGCTATAGGAATCAAAGGACGCTCAGTATATTAAATCGCATTGAAAATGGCATTAAGATGTGAATAAACGAAAAAAATAAAATAAAAAATATCCCTATTATCTAATACTAGAGAACTGATACATTTATATATAAAAAAAAAAAATCATATAAGATTTCACATGTTTTGCTGCTTCAAATGGCCTTACGCAGGTCCTTGGTGAGCGCCAATAAAGGATGCTGGAAGTCAGTGGATACCCCATAAAAACAGCGGGGAAAACACACAGCTTTGAGGCGGGGTATCGTAACTGATGCAGCGTTTGCTGCAATACAACTGGGTGGGATACCCAGCATTCGCGCCTGCCCGACAGGAACGCAACTGCAATCGCTTTCCGACCTGTGTATTGTTTTTATTTAATAACAGGTCAACATGAACCCCCATATCCAGATGTAGCCAGCGCCACCAGATCACATCTACAAATAGCATGTCATCTGTGCAGCAACTAATAACAGTATGCTTTTGCATACCGATGCTGGCAGTATACACAGGGCTTTACATAGAATTCTCGCAGGTGCCATGAGTTACTGGGCCGAGAAGCTCACAATCTAAATTTGCTGCACAGAGAAATAATGACCCCCTCCACCCCCACTTCAAAGGCAAGCGATATTACCACTAAGCGAATTCCCAATGAATCGATATATAGGTAATATGTAATTATTAGGCACCGTGCTGAAATACTGACTGGGGTGTGGAGGGTCTCTGCTTTGTCTACCACATTTCCCTTTTAATATAGGATTAGTTATTATATATATAATTTATGTTATTTTGTGAGGATTTTTTTGTTTTGGATGCCTAAACTATAATATTAATAATAATAATAATAATAATAATAATTAAAACATTATATATATATATATATATATATATATATATATATATATATATATAATTAAAACATTATATATATATATATATATATATATATATATATATATATATATAATGTTTTAATTATTATTATTAATATTATAGTTTAGGCATCCAAAACAAAAAAATCCTCACAAAATAACACCCTTGATAATGGTCTCCGCTCTGTGATTGATCTTCCAATCATGTTGGAAAGTCTGGTAATTTCCCAGGATTGTCCACACCTTCGTGATAAATAAATCAGATGTATTCTAGTGTATGACCACTACAAAGACCACGGGTGAGGAGAGATTAAGCAGGCGTAAGGGCAGTAAACCCACCCCAACAACGCAGGCCTCACTGCTCAATTATTTTGTTACCCTCTCCCCTTTTTCTTTACATGGAAGCAGGGGGTCCCTAAAGCTTACCCCCATACTTTCAGCTCCAGGAACACCCCTGGTTCGTGAGATATATACCTGTAAAGGTAGCGCCAGTATCGGGCCTTACAGGGGGGGGAAATGGCGTAATCCGTCATGGCTTCCTATTGCCCCGCGTGACGCGGGGGATTTAAATACGCGGAAGTATCGGCACTGCCTTCCCCCCGTATGTTTCTCGGGGATCCCCCCTACTTCCCATCCTAGGGCTACAATAAAGGGCTAGTGGGTGGGCTGCAACTTTAAGCTTCAGGTTACAATGTTTGCAAACAGGATGATCGTTAAAAATAAGTAAGCAGTTCTCATTGGCAGGAAGTCTCTATATTGGCCCTTTGGTGCTGTCATTGGTGGAACAGGAATGTACAATGTTGCTAAACGATCTAGCATTGTAGATACTTTGATTATGTCCATTTAAAAAGTTATATTAAAACGAGCTTCTTTTCACATGTTTCCCCCCCTGCTGTTACCAACTGGTCCCTCTCACAGTCAGCGCCAAACAGGTCCCAGGAATGGACATTTGGACAGCACAGAGGTCCCGATCCGCATACAGATGCTAACGATGCGTCGGCACGCCCCAGCTCCTGTTCACACGCGTGCGGACGCTTGCTATCCCCTTCTGTGGATCCAGGCCAGGGATGCAGAACACTGGGTATGGCAACACAGAGGAATGCCGCCATGTCCAGACCTGGGAGGAACTGGCTGGATTATTGCAGCCGCTAATGCATCACGGTTGTGAAAACAAAGTGTTAAATGACGCTCGGTTGAGTGTCACTTAGTTTGCGGCAACATTTCCTTCAATGGCGCCGCGTCAAATCATGCGTTAGATGTCACGTTAATGATGCAATATCTTTGCCTGCATCTGCCGGCCTTTCTTCCCATATTAAACACACCGTTAGCTTGCATGAAAACATTCAGATTAAAGATTTTTCTTAATTGGCGCATAATCTGAATTTAGCATAATAACAGATTACGGTCATTTATTCACTTTGCTCCTGACTGCCCCTTTCTGAAATGACAATGCAAACGCTGGCAGGTGGGGGGATGGAATACCTGGGACACTTACATTGGACACTTACTGTACATGGGATACCTATAGTACACGAGACACTCACTGCACATGGGACACCTTCCAATAAGACCCCCGTTAGGATATGGCTTTGCAAACCTCCCCCTCCCAGTGTTACGTTCCACATAGGACCAACGAGAACTAATAATATGCTTAGTAGCAAAGTGATCTTTAAATGGAGATCTATGTGCGGACCATTAAAGCGGTGTTCTTTCTACATTTCATTTTATTGAAAAAGATCCAAATCCTGCAGTAGGGATTTTGCATGAAAGCCTGTGCTGTTATATTCTCACATACCAGCCTGTGCTGTTATATTCTCACATGGCAGCCTGTGCTGTTATACTCTCACATTGCAGCCTGTCCTGTTATATTCTCACATGGCAGCCTGTGCTGTTATATTCTCACATGGCAGCCTGTGCTGTTATATTCTCACATACCAGCCTGTGCTGTTATATTCTCACATGGCAGCCTGTGCTGTTATACTCTCACATTGCAGCCTGTCCTGTTATATTCTCACATGGCAGCCTGTGCTGTTATATTCTCACATGGCAGCCGGTCCTGTTATATACTCACATGGCAGCCTGTCCTTTTATATTCTCACATTGCAGCCTATGCTGTTATATTCTCACATGGCAGCCTGTGCTGTTATATTCTCACATGGCAGCCTGTGCTGTTATATTCTCACATGGCAGCCGGTCCTGTTATATACTCACATGGCAGTCTGTCCTTTTATATTCTCACATTGCAGCCTGTGCTGTTATATTCTCACATGGCAGCCTGTGCTGTTATATTCTCACATGGCAGCCGGTCCTGTTATATACTCACATGGCAGTCTGTCCTTTTATATTCTCACATTGCAGCCTGTGCTGTTATATTCTCACATGGCAGCCTGTGCTGTTATATTCTCACATGGCAGCCTGTGCTGTTATATTCTCACATGGCAGCCGGTCCTGTTATATACTCCCATGGCAGTCTGTCTTTTTATATTCTCACATGGCAGCCTGTGCTGATATATTCTCATATGGCAGCCTGTCCTGTTATATTCTCACATGGCAGCCTGTCCTGTTATATTCTCACATGGAAGCCTGTCACTTGCTCTAACACAGCAGGCAGCACAGAGCTGTTTCCCAGGCAGATCAAAGGGATTATCAAGGGACCTGCCCTCACTCCTGCTCTCCCCCCTGCCCTCCCTGAAGAGTTTCTTTGAAGGCTCTCACTTGCCTTTATCTTGGGTTTTGGGCTCATTTATTTAGAAATAAAACTTAGTTGAGAAATCACTTAAAAGAAATCAGGGGGAAAAACTAGTGACGTTACAACCCCCCCCCCCCCAAAAAAAATAGAGCCTAATGTAAAGTAAGGTGAAGAAAGCGAACAATTAAAAAATAAACTCGCAGGGACAAATGCACCTTTAAAGGTAGGTTACCGATGGCATTTACAAAGGAGAGGCAAAGATTAAAATGAGAATTGGCCCAGATTGAAAGCGGTATCCACGCTAATTCTGAAATAAGGGCGTGCAGGAGTCAGACCTCAAGCACGGCGCGGTGGTGACTGGTAGGGTTGGGTTTGTCCTATCATCTTCTTACTCATGCGGAGAAAAACAGTACTGCGAATCTTCCAGGGGTAGCGTCCCATCAGAGGCACTTCTCTGGGGACTTGGGGGTCTCTGCCGTGGGCTGTCAGAGCAGCACTAATATGTGCCCTATTATTAGGTTCTTCTCCACATCCTCCCAAGAGACTCACATACTTCTAGCCACGTCATCCCGACCACTGACACCAGATCAGGAGACACGAGTTTGTGTTGCACTCTGATATTAATGTGGAAGTCCCATCTGCAATATATATATATATGGCCCAAACCTACATTATTATGGCTTAACGCCCCCTCTCATTTAGTGACAATAGTAGATGTCAAATAGCCTAATCTCAGGGCAACTCTGTATCTGCCAATGTGGCACTGTGGCAAAAAGGGGGGTAATCAGCGCATTAATAAAGGCAGTGTGCTCGGCTGGTTACCCCTATTTCGTATTGGGGGTGAAGGGGTTAATTTTATATGCTGTTTCCATGTACCATTTTCCCCTCTATGCATTGTTGTCTCCATTTTGCAGGCTAATCTCTACCTGAAATGCGGAATAACAGGAGCCGTTCCGTTAAGACTGCTAATTTAGGAACGGAGTGAGCCGGAACCCTGATTTTTGGTGTGCAGCCTCAGTGTAACCCCCCAAGCACACACATATTAAAAATATAACTTTGTCATAAGGGAAACATATATTTTTGATGAAATGCCTTTCTGTTGCAGTTTTAAAATGTACAGGCAGGATGCTATTGTTTCTGCCTGCTTTAGTAATGCATTAAGGACCAAATGTTATGCATACATGAGCCCCCTGTTAAGGCGATGCCTATGGGTCTGGGGGATGAAAGAACCCAGAGTCTTAAAGTGTCACTTAATCAGGATGTTTCTGAGTTGCAGATCCTGTTACTCATCCTGGATATTTCACACCTTGGGACCAAACTCCAGACGTTGCGTCCCCAGAAATGAGTGGCCCCTTTTTACTCAGCAGTGCTACCAAGCTGCTTACTGAGCATGCTCAGAGTTACCTGGGCTGGCTGTAGGATTTTCCCACGTGACATGGCAGGCTCTGATAGAAGGAAGATAATTCCTTGCCAATGGGATGAGGCTAATGTAAAACTCCAAGGGTCCCTGTCCTTAAAGAGGCCTGTAGCCCTCATTCCTGTGTTGTTGTTGTTGTTACCTGATTTCTTCAAGCGGATAAGATCTAAGTACAGCAGCTACGATTCCAGAACGCAAGGGGTTAAAAACATCGCAACAAGGAAACTAGCCCTGCTGCAGGATTTCGTTAGCCCTGGGGATTCCAGAACGAACCCCAAAGAACCAGAAAAGACTTTGCACTTTCACAGAAGGATTGGGCTGGCAATTTGCGCCCTTGCAAAAGGACTGCATTTTAAAGGACAATCTTCTGGTGCTTTGCACCTTTCTGGACATTCTATCCCTTTTCTCTATTCAGTAAGTGTAATTATTAAGTGTATTCTAAGGTTGTCGTGTTTCTGTCTATCAAGGAAATAAATGACAATTTATTTTGCTCAACTTGTATGCTCAATTGGGATCCACAAAATATAAATGTGTTAATAGTTGTGCCTATCATTTTTGCCCGGTAATCCTCATAAACTTCAATGAGTATTTCAGTCTGAGAATGAGCCTCACAGCCACTCAGGGAGATATAGAATAAGGACCTAAGACAAGACATCTCTCAGAAGATCCTGTGCAGTCTGCACTGCAGGTTTTGAGCCTTTTTAGATCAAAATGATAAATACATTTAAAAAAAGCTAGAAAACACAAATGTAATAAAAAGGTTGGTAATTTGCTTTAGAGGACTTCCCATAGAGCTCACTTTTAAATAAGTCACATGGGGGTGAAGGGGGGATCTGCATCTTTCAATAGACCTGTTCATACTGTGTGGTTTCCATTGCCTAAAATTAAAGATCCTGGGGCAATTTATAGAAGACAGATAACATCCTTTAAATTACCAATACAAAAAGGATTATAAATGGCACACCACTGTTTAAAGAAATTTAACAAGGTGTTTGCTTTTGGTGCTCACCTTCCGGTGATCCTGGCATCCCAAAGCTGGATCCTAAATACTGGCAAGGTAGGAGAAAAAAGAAGGAGCACACCAAATATAGTGGTATCAAAAGATAACCAAATGTATTAATGCATCAGAGCGTTATGTAGTAACGTTTCAGGACACAAAGTCCCTTCCTCAGACCAAACACCTTGGTCTGAGGAAGGGACTTTGTGTCCTTAAACGTTACTACATAACGCTCTGATGCATTAATACATTTGGTAATCTTTTGATACCACTATATTTGGTGTGCTCCTTTTTTCTCCTACCTTGCCATCCTTTAAATTACCCTTATACGCATTTTGTGCTCCATAAACCGTTGAGCTGTATTTGTAGGGTTCTTGTACTATCACATACGGCTTGTCATTTTGATGACTTATTTAAATATAGTGTCGAGCATGTTAAGAGTAGAGATGGGCACGCGTCTCGGAATCCGCTCCGCGGATTGTGTTACCGAAATCCGTTCCGCACAGCGAGATCCGTCTGCAGATTGGGTGCTAGGGTTCCCGAGTGGATTCTCTGGAACCACAAGCCACTGGGATTGCAATACCTTAACTAGAGGAGGGAGGAGTTCCAATGTAGTAGAGTGTCCCGTTGAATATATGTCCCCTGAAACCTCCCTACAAAATAAATTAGGGAGAGATGCCTGTGCTGAAAAAGAAGCACGCCTGTGGCTGGGAGATACAGTATGCTAATGTTTATGCCAAGTATATTTAAATGTCATATCCCACACTTCCTATAAGGATTTCCATACCAACTATTCACAGTAGACAAGCCTAAGGCCACGCTTATAGTGCTGGCGACGCGACCAATGACGTCACCTGTCGCCATTAGCGAAAGTTGTAATTAGGTTTTTAGCGACATCGCTGGTGACAAGGCCAGTGACGTCAGTAAAAGGGGCGGGCCGCGCAATTTGATTGGTTTAGAGACAGTCACATGTGGCGACTGTCTCTAAACAAATCTAATTTACCCGGCTTCAAAATTTTTAGTCGCTATTTGTTTCGGAGCGAGGCACTATAAACGGAGCCTAAGGATGGACTGGTGTACTGGTATCAGGCCCAACAGGGTTAGAACCCACAGCCTATACTTCTCTGGGCAGCAGATCCATTAGTGTGAGCTAAACTGGC
This sequence comes from Ascaphus truei, assembly GCF_040206685.1. NCBI lineage: Eukaryota > Metazoa > Chordata > Amphibia > Anura > Ascaphidae > Ascaphus > Ascaphus truei. The sequence continues at coordinate 400,450,573 of NC_134486.1, forward strand.
TAATGGTTCACACCCCTGTTACCGATACTAGTACACCATTGAGGACCGAAAAATGGATATACTTTATTTACAGAAGAAAAATTACTCCTCAATTTGTCTTATTTCTATATGTAAAGCATGTGATGATGTATAATTCTACACTCTTACCTAAACATTTGGTGCTCCTGTTATAAATCTGATAAGAATCATAATTGTGTGCCTAACGAAATGGCCGCCTTCTAGCTTTGTGCTAGAGTCTGGGAAATGCTGCAGCTGATGTGTAACTTTGTATTACTAAATGTAACACATTATTGCTACAGCTTTCAGAGTAATAGTGCAAGGAATCGGGGAACACGTCCCTTGCTGCGTGTTCCCTCCTTACCTGGCAACAGTACCGCAGCTGCCGCTGCCTCCGCTCCCCTCTCCGCCTGTGCGCGCACCCCCGCTCCAGTTACAGAGCGCGTGCGCACTCGCTCCTCTTCGGCTGCTGCCCCGGAGCTTGGCCCCGCCTCCTCTGATCACCAGCTGCGTATCAAGCACTAATTTGCCCCTTGTCTCCTGTGTCCTATCCCAGCCTCCGCTGGGGCCTCGCCTCCGCTCCGCCCCCACTCCTATTGGTTACCTGTTACTACTTAGTTCCTGTTCCTGCACTGACTCAGTCAGTGCTCAGCATAACCTCTTGTAGCTTTCCACAGGTGTGCATTGCCCTGTTCCAGTCGTGTCTTGCAGACTTAACCTCTTGTGTACCGACCTGGCTTGTAATTGAACCCCCTCTGGATATTGACCTCGACTACGGCGACTTCTCCAATCCCTGATCACGGCTAACGGACTTCTACGATTCTACCATCTCCAGCCCCAGGATCTGGCGAGTATATCGATTAACCCTCTCTCTCCAACCCAGACCTGGCAACGCCAGACAATCCGCCTTTCAGGCACGCTTCCGCTGCTGTGGGTGCGTGGCTTTGCTCCGTTCCACCTCAGTGTCGGTGTCTTGCCTTGTTTGTGGGTAGCGTGAGCGTTACAAATAGACAGTCTGCTGTTTGGAACACGGCAACATATCGGTTTGTGATACTTTGTTGCCAAGGGGCAGAGCTAAAAAAAAGTGTCAGAGCTTCCTTCAAAAGAGGAAGTGGATATGAATTTATAAATGGCTACCAAAGGATAGTACATTAATTAACATCATTAGGCATTAGGCATTAAAAGGAAATGCAGACAGTATCTAATACTAGTTTTTTGTTTTTTTTAAATGTATAGGATTTTTCCCGTTTTGCTGCTTTAATAAATGTACATGTGATGGAAAGGGGCCCAGGGACCAGTCTAATAAAGGTTAAGCCCGGTCTCTGCCCCCTTCCTGTCCTTCCCTGAGACTCATCTGGCCACCAGACCCCAGAGTTACCCCCTTTTTTATACGCCCGGTCGCCCCTTGTTAACCTGATTCTTTATTCCTGGTGTGATAATGTACTGAAAGTGTAAAAATGCGGTTGTGCCGAAAATAACGCGTGGCCAGGGTCTCTGTACATGCGGGGCTGAGAAAAACGCTGTGCCGCTCGCCACACGTCCGGAGAAATGGCCGCTGCTGGGACTGACTGGGGGACACAGGAGAGTGGCTGGGGGTGGAGACCGTGCCGGGGGGGGGCACCAGAATAGCCGATCATTTGGCCGTTCTCCCAGCCAGAGCGGTAGACATCCTGCCGGCCGCGGGAAGCCGTTGACGAGCTCCCGCTGGTTAGAAGCTGCTCCCAAAGCCATTTAACTCTGATATATATATATCATTGTGAAAATGGTCTGCAAAAAGTATTGCTTTCTCTGAAGAAGTCTTACTAATCTATTAATGAGCTCATTTGCTTCTTAGTAGTAGAATCAATCCAACAACAGAGAACCCCACAGATTTTGCCCATCCCAAGATGATCAAAATAAAATGGCCGCCAACCGGTGGGCAAACCCACAAGGATGAGCAACACCTAGGCCCTCCGTGACTGGCTCGCGAGCAGCACGGGGGGTCATCGTGGGACAGCGAGTCGTCAGACGGGAGAGAAAATGGCAATTTCTAGAAGCCAATCCTTTTTTTAACCTTCAGGCGGGGTCTTTTTTTGTTTTGAACAAAGTGGCCATCCCAGAGTGCTGTGCTTATCAGGGTAACCGATAAGGATCTCCTCATGCCCAGCGAGAAAGGCCTTAAACATGTTAGCACCCTGAGAAACAAAGAGAGCTAATCCGGGACTCCGTATTATTCCTGCCACAAAGAGAAAAGCAAAGATTGCATGAAAGGCAAAGATTAGGATATTTACACTGAAACGCCGGGCTGGGTTTATTGGTGAGATTGCAGACTCCCGACCTTTTTATACATTGAACCCCTATTTATATAACCTAACTGCTGAGGTGTGGCTGAAGTAGGTACAGTCACATGTAGGACCAAACTGGACTTTATGACAGTGATGCTTCTCATACCTTACCATTTGTTTCCAAAGAAAAATAGGAGACACATATTTAAGCGTTGTTGTTTTATACGTTAGTGAATTGATGCTAATCAGCCACCATTTCTACTCTCCAGGTAACGGGATTTTCTTAGTGCGTGCTATAGCGCAGGAACTCTCTAACTCTGTGTAACTTCCTGGATAAACATTGTATATTACCTCCCTGTCCAGTCGGCGGTAGGCCCCGGCCCATAGTGGAAGCGTGCGCGCGTTGGCGCGGCGTCACGCTCGCCTCCAAGGAGGAGAGATTTCTGTCCGGCAGGCAGAGGTGACGGGAAGGCGTGTCAGGGGAGGGGGGCGCGGCCGTGACGTCACAGAGCTGGTTCGTCCTCGTTGGGCGAACCGCTTATGTGACCCGCCCGTCGCGCGGCAAATTCAAGGTTGTCGCCGCGAAGCACCGGTCGCCCCGTCGTGCTCGTGCACTACGGACATGCACATTGGCGTTGTAGTGTTTGTTTTCGGCACGAGCGACATCTCCTGCACTATGCATACAGCCTTAGAATTGTAAATAAAGCACTGCATGTATTAGTGGTTCTATATAGATAAACATGTCTGAATTGACTCTTATTCCCTCTGTCTCCATCACCCTGTGAACCCCACACCCCCCCATCTCTCCCTCCTACACAATACTGCTTTATCCCTCACTCCCAGTACTCCAGTGCTTCTTCTCTCCCCAAAAAAGCAGTAACCTGCCTCATATCCACATCCTCATCCCTCCTGCCACTCCTTTCCTGCAGGACATCAACTAATTACTAATACACCCCCCTGTACCCTTCACCTTCAACAAATCAGTGCCCTGCCTCATGCCATCAGTCCATACTGTATCTACGTCCTCTACATCACTGCCCTTCTTTCCTTCTAGACATCATATAATACACCCCCCCCCCCATTCATTCTTCCCAGATCTCCGTGCTGGTCATTTCCCTGAGCCCCGATAGGCCCCCTTCTCACCACACAAGAGACAGAAGCACAGGTGGCAGGAAAGAGGAGCGTTGCATCTCAGCGGGGAAGCCCCAGGAGAGCGGAAACCCAGCACTGCTGGAAGGTGAGCGGGCAATCCTGCCAACCGCCACGTTATGCCATCACGTTACCATTGGTACAAGTACCCCTCGCCCCTTATTCAGGGCCCCTTAATGTGAGAACACCCGTGTCATTTCCTTCCACCATGCTGAAGGGACCTGACCGGCCCAAAAAGCCGGCACTCCTTTTAAACACCAATTACCTTTATTGCCCATCACTTTTACCTTATGTCTGGTTTTTTTTTTTGTCTACTTTAGGAGCCCACACGGCACCATCCTCTATCATCTTTCACAGAATTCTGCCATCCAGGTTTAGGGCTGTATTCACTAAGCAGAGCAATAACATAAAACACCTCCCAGCGTATCCTAGTAAACATGACCCATTTACATAAAAGGTTTGTAAGGGGTCAGAAGATGGAGCAGCACGTCTTAGTAAATATGCCGTGCAGTCCACTTAAAGGTGAAGTCCCACGTAGGTGGCCACGGACATCTCTTAGGGGCCTCTGAATGGGGAAGTGTTTTCTTTTAACCCTATCCCACCCTATCCTTATCAGAGAACCAATAAAGTAAAGGAGAGGTGAGGTGGGGGGGCTCAGGCTTTACAAGTACTTGCTGATCACACAGTGACATCACACAGTGACATCACACAGAAGGGAGCAGTCAGAGGAAATCAAACCCCTCCCAAGTCTCACTTAACAAATACATGTAAAATACTTGAGACCCCTTACACCTGTCACTGGAATGGCTTCGCTTTGGCCCTAGGAGGAATTGTCCATCTAACATTCCTGCCATGTGTTCACCTTGTCTGTGGGAATGCAAATCTGGCATGTATGTGAAACTGAAATGAAAGCCTAGGTATTGCTAAATTATACATTTACCTCTGTGTGGGAGACTAAGCTGCAAGTATAATGACTTTGTTCCCAAAGCTTATTTTAAATGTCTAATTGCTGTAACATTTCAATGATAACTGTAAAAGGGCGAATCCAAAACCCCAGAAATTCCCACAGATAAATATTATATCTCCCACCCATCTGCTCATTTGTGACACTTGGGACATTTGCTCCTTGGCTTCCCTTCACAGATAGGACACCATGTTATGTATACTAGGCAATTTGGGGTTCCTTCAGTGCAGGGGTGCTCAACTCCAGACCTCTAGCCCTCTCTCTCCCCCCCCCAAAGGTCAGGTTTTCAGGATATCCTTGCTTCAGCACAGGTGGCTTAATGAGTCCCTGATTCAGCACAGATGGGTCAATCAGAGGCTCAGTCGAAGACTGGGATATCCAGCAAACCACACATGTTGGGGGGGGGAGGGTTATAGGGCTGGAGTTGAACACCCCTGCTATAGTGTGTTAACCTTCACCATCTCTGATGGGAAGGCGATTCCATGTATCCAATACTCTTTCAGTAAGTTTCCCAACCTGTAGCTCCTGAGCATGACGGCTCACAATAGGAAAATCCCTCTGTGACACCTTGCGGGTATGTATACTTCTATCGAGTCGAGGTCCAGTATGCAGCCACTGACCATGCATCATTTCATCATGTTAAAGGGGCAGTCCCACTTATCCTACAATCTAGAGACACAAAACAGCTATCCCCCCCAGAAGCCTGTATGAGTTTAACTCCCTAAACATTTGCATCTTGTCCCCATAAGCATTTCCCTCTCCCTCTCGTGTGTATAACCCAAAGCCTGCACCGGGCTCTGAGGAGATCTCCATTTTAATCTGCCGGACACTTAATATTTCAGATGCTTATATCTCATGAACAGAGCCTTGGATTTTAAAGAGGCAATCTAAGGGGGCGGATATTTTGGGCAATTTAAAAAAATATATATACGGTTGATGTAAGGGTTATTTGAAGCAAAACCCCGTTAATTTCAGCTCTGGCGACTCCCCTGCTTCTGGAGATGCTTACCTGCGAATTAGGTGGTGGTAGCCACTCTTCTCGGCTACCAGGGTTCACAATATGGCCGCTCTTCAGCTATTTCTCAGCCTGCCGTCCAATAGGAAGCCGTGATGTCATCGGTGCGGCTTCCTATTGGCCCAGGTGACGCGGGAGCTTCAAACCTGAAAGCCCTGGCTTGCTGAGCCGAAGCGGCTACTTGCACCTAGTTGGGAGGTAAGTATCTCTGGAAGCAGGGGCCGGAAATTAACGGGGGTCCGCTCCGGAGACACCCTGCTTCAATTCCATATTAAAAAATTGATTGCTCGTTAAAAAGTAACATCAGGAAAAGCTAAGAAGAGATCTCGCAAAGTAAACACGTCAATCAGTGCAGAGTGTAGCTGTAAAGGAGCAATCTGTGCAATATCCGACATGTCTGTTTAAAATAATCTGTTCTCTAGTATTAAATAATACGTATTTCAACTCTCAATGCCATTTTTCATGAGTTTTAATATACTGAGCGTTCTTTGATTTCTGTAGCGGGATTTAGCCCACCTCCCCAGCAGTGCAAGATCTTTGCAACACTTTCCTGTTTGAGATGTGTTGCCAATATTCCCAGCAGTTTGAGCTGCAAACTGTAACAATAGATGATGTTACCGCAGTAATATAAGGATACATTGTAGCTGACTGAAAGACTGACTGAAACTGAAAGGCAGCCATTTAATGAACCCTGGGAAGCAGGATCTTCGCTTTATCGATCACGGGAGAACTAATGGATCGGCAGCTTAGGCAATTCATTTTCCGTAAAGGTAATCAAAGGCTGCATATATTAAAACAAAAAAGATTTAAAGTTTGTTTTTGTAAAGTGTCGCTTGGATTACCTCTAATGTAATTTGATTCCTTAAAGGTGCAGTTCCTCTCGATATGACCCTTTGCAAGTACCCTTTAAAGCAAATTACCTACCTTATTTTAATTTTTCATTCCTAGTCGTTTTTTGATTTTCTTTAAAACATCTATTTAAAAAGGTCCAAAGCCAGCAGCGCAGAGTACAAAGGGTCTTATCAGGAAAAACGTTGTTCTCTGATAATGTTCTTTGATGTCTACAAACATCACTTCGTGAGATGGCCTCAGCAGCCACAATCATTTCGGTTTTGGGCTCTTTTGTTAGGAATAAAATAAGATTTTTTTGGAAGGGCGCAGCGGTTGCGCTCTTCCCCCAGGCATTTAAATGAAATGCTGGGGGATGGCAGGAGGCCTCTGCAACTCTCTTACCGTGATTCAGCCAGCCTCGGGCGACTGGTTGCCATGGCAATGTGGCGGCAAAGGACGACACAGGGTCACGTGACATCACATGACCCCGCGGCATCATTTGATGCCACAACAAAGGTAAGGGGGGGGGTGAGCAGGCAGGGGGGCGCAGCACCAGAGGTTTGCGCGTCCCTACTTTAGCTGACCCCCTCTGTCAGGAAAAGGGTTAAACTGAGCTGCCCTTCTGGGTATTTTCATGCGAGAGGCGGAACGGGAGGACACCATAAATGTGGGGAAAAGAGGACATGCAGTAACATCCCACAACAGGAGGTTCAGGAACCCCGATGGTGTTCGGGAGGTATTCCAAAGGGATCGCCAAAACAAAAGTGTAATGGTGGATCAAACTGCACTTTAGAATGGCTTCCAAAGGCGTCCCCCACAATGCTTTGCATCCACAGCGACAAGGCATTGTGGGGCATGGATTTGGCAGCTCCCGCAGTAACCGACAGCTGTACCCTCCATGCTGTCTGCACACACTGGGGGGCAGTTTGGGGCCTTATTAAGCGTGTGTTCCCCCCACAAGCTCAGGACACTACACTGCCTGGGATCGGTCACACAGTTTTGTTAGCGATGGTCTGATGAGTCGGCAATAAGATTTATCAAGTGGTGGCGCACAGTGTAAAAAAAGGTTCGGGAACCACTGAGCGAGAGGGATAAAAAGTAAAATCCAGGTCTCCATGTGAATAATCCAACATTTCAAAAGGCGTATAGTTGAAGACTCCAAAACAAATGGAATTTTTTTTTGGTTCAAGGATGTTACCATTAAAATACTTGTATTTTTGGACTTTATTTGTATATACTTAATATACACAAAAAATGGTGGTGATACAGTTCCTAGAATATGCTGATCATTTATCCAACCAGCCATTGATCTTCCAGCAGCTGTAATTAGGTTCGGGGCTTCTACTAATGGGCGGCAGGCAGTGAAGCGCTCTCCGGCTTTCACACATGAGCAGAAAAAGGTACAATAAGTACAGCTGGATTTATTATAAGGTACAGAACATAAAACAATAGGTACAGGACATGCTAAACTGGCACAGTTGGTGGGCATGCTATATGTGCAGCTCTGGCAGTGAAGAGGTTGATAATGCATCTGTCTTCCCTGTAATATGATTAAGTATAATAATCTTTTTTTTCTCCATGGACTGTAAGCTTCTCCACGCAGGTACATTGCGTCTGTCATGAAAGCTGATAAATTATAATGTTTGTGTGTCACCAAACAGATCCCTGTCTCCCACACTGTGCCGCACTGCGGGTTTCTCAAGGGCCGGGCAAATAAGTGCAAATAACACTAACAAAAGGCTGCTACTTCCCCCTCCCTGTTCCAGCCTGGCTATGTCCCCAAGAAATGAAAAGCACTCACACGTTAGTCACACTGGTGGTGTATGGGGTCTGTCGCCTGTCTATAGTGCCTTCTTCAACATCTTGTGTAAGAACCCTCAGGAAATATCCTTGAGCCTCCAGGATCCATGAATAAATCTATTGTGTAGAGATATAACCCTATCCAAAATCAGCCTTAAATTACACCCATCTAGTTAACCTGTTGAGTGCCCCAAGACGTAGTCACTACGCCATGGGGTCTGCCACACCATGGGCCCTATGGATTCATGTCTACGTCATTGCCAAGGAAGGTTTTTTTTCCAGGTACAGTATTGGCTGACACTATAGCCATCGTGCCTGCAAAAACAAATATAAACATCTTGGAGTACTATGGGATTCCCAGAGATCGAAATACATTATCTAATCTGATCGGGTGTTCCAAGTTTCCAAAAAAAAAACCAGTCGCGCAATATTTGACGCACTTGTTCCTTTATGAGCCTGGGAATAATATGGCTGCCAGTGATTAGGAGGGATGTTATTTTGATGCACATGGCTATCTCTATGACGATGCTAGGGCAGACAGGAGCAAATAGCAACCCTGGGTGTAATGGGGGTCATGTTCTGGGAGATACCTACTGCCCACTATACAAAATGATCTTTCTTTGGTGGCAATCACTTCTTTATAAATACATTCAGTTGCCAACTTGTCTACATGTCATCATGAGTTTGGAGTCTAGGTCAGGTATCCCAAGTCTTTATTTCCCATAAATACATATAGGACAATTAAGCAACCAAAGTGCATTAGGATTAAAGTTTAAAAAAACCAGGACAGGACCAAAGCCTCAAGATGACACGGTACTAGGTTTGCCATACTGTACCTTGAACATATGATCCCATGCCGACGCTGCAGAATGAGGGGGTGGGCCTACACCAGTGGTGGTGCTACCCTGTAAGACAAAGCCCCACTATGGCCCTATTCCAGCTCTGATCGCTGAATGTGGCCTCACTGGGGTGTCTTCCCTCCGAGTACCTCTGCACATAATGCCATCAGAAGCTGTTATCAACCACCACCCCATTCACCCAACTGGCCCAGAGCATCTCACGCTCTCCCAGCCCCTTCCTCAACAAATCACCATGACTGGAGTCCTGGGTCTGCATAGGGCCCCTATAAACGTAGTCACACCTGGGTTAACCCTCTCAAAGCCAACCCCAGAAGATCCATTGCTGGCCCTACATCCTACTCTGTGGAGTGAATACGTGGAATAATGTTGGCCCATACATGGCAGGTCTCTCTGTCCGTGAAGGAGCTAACCAACGATCAGTTATGTTACGTTACCTGAGCACAGCACCTGTGGCTGGACAGTGTGGGAGCCTGAGAGGCGTTCAGTCCACAGACCCCTCATCTAGAAGCCCCAAATGTCCATCTTGCACTGAGTGGCAGGTGTGGGGAGTCGTGTAAACACAGAGCATATAACTCCTTCCTTCACAGTAGCTAGCAGAGCACATTCCAGCAGCAAAGAGAGACAGCGTCCCGTCACTGTGTGTGCAGAGATAGCTTGTGTGTGATATACAGCCCCTAGCAGCACATCACACTGGGTGAGCGTTTCCACACAGCCCACACATGCTTTTGCTTCCTTCTTACTTCCTGCAATGCTAAGGGGATCTGCAACATTGATAACTACCGGTTTCTCTGTTAGAGGTGCAGTCCCACTTACGCCCAAAGTGAACTAATAGTACACATAGGTTTAACAGGCAAAACCAAGGTGATTTCCGATTTTGTTTAACCCTTCCGGTTCCCCATGCTACCACATCATGAAGTCAAAGACCGAGCCACCTGTGCTGAAGCAGAGATATCCCCAACACCTGGCCTGTTGGTGGCCCTCGAGGACTGGCGTTGACCACTCCTGCTGTAGTACTGTTTTGCTCATCTGCAAGGTGAGATTGCGTTGAAGCGCTGAACGAGACCGGACCGGGAGCGGACATTCGTGCCATAAGTGACTCTCAAAGGGTTAAACATAACTAGAAGGTTTAGTTTTTTTTGACATTTGTAAAGATTCTTGGTATTTACAGTGAGAACTTTGAGAAAGAGGATCAATGATCTTTTCCTATTACAATGTAATCAGAATGAAACATTATCTGTCCTGGTCATAGAACCAGGAAATAAGAGGGAATACTCCATATTCAGTAAGCTAATCAATCAATAATTAGATTGTAAGCTCTTCGGAGCAGGGACTCCTCTTCCACAGTGTTACTTTTATGTCTGAAGCACTTATTCCCATGATCTGTTATTTGAATTATTTGTTATTGTAACAGGGGAGTTATCCCTGTTCAGGTAATGTGCCTCTAATCCAGCAGTGTGGTGGTTAACTGCTGGTAGTCAATTAACAAACACCACCTGCCTGATTAGGTTGCTTAGAAAAGCCTGTCTTTTGAGACAGGAAGTGAGACTCCTTAGCTCACACCTGAGCTGAACTTGGAGACAGAGCAGAGATTGTCCCTTACTCTCACAACTTGTGAGACTGACATGGGGACAGATGTCTTGAGTCTACTGTACCAGAAGAGGCTGCTTGCAAGACACAGAGGAAACTTCTAAACCTGAATGCTGACAAATCCTAAAGAAAAGGTAGCAACCAGGAACAGAGAAGATTTTCCCTCCAAACCACAAGGAACAGATAAGACTTTCATTTATAAGACTTTTTTTTATGTCTGTTCATTTCATGCTATATGTTTGGGGCTGGGAGACATGCTTATCTAAAGGGAGTGGTGGATTGCATAGTATTTCACTAGAAATACTCCCAAGTGAATAGAAGCTTTGTTTACCCCTTGTTTGGATGGTTTCCTGATGTTAAGGAAACAGGCGCAATAAAAGCCTTATTTAATTTCACTATAACCAGTCTCCCTTGCATACCTCTGTGAGCGTCCGCCTACAGTTATTTATATGATTGTCACATGTATTACTGCTGTGAAGCGCTATGTACATTTATGGCGCTATATAAATAAAGACATACATACATACAATAGACGGAAGATAGAGGCATTATAAGAACCCCACAGTCTGTAACATTGTTCATTAAAACTACTTCAGGGTGAAGAATCTATGCTCGTCTGGTGAGGAGGTTTAAATAAGTGTCTATTACCAAGTGAAACCCATTATACATACTTAACAAACAGTATTAGACAGCACACAAACTATGTATAAAGTGAAATAATAGGTGCAAAACGGGAACAAGGACGACCCTGATTCCTCCCAAATAATCAATAAACCACAAATGTTCCCAGCACTCAAACGGAAAGAACAGATAGTAAATGGATCAGCCAAAAGTAAGTATTTAATGGGACACGAATGATGCAAAAAATGGTCAAACAAGGACCAAAAAAGAAAGCACTACGTGCTAGGGCAGGGACAAGGACAGGGAAGGGGAGAGGGGAGAGGGAAAGAAATGGGAAAGCACGGGGAGTTAAAAGTCCAGGGCAAGGGGGGCAACGTCACGTTTCGGGGTATAGAAACCCCTTCTACAGGCCCGTTCCCAGGTAGACCGTAGTCACCTGGTACTTCCCTAAACCCTGCAACAATGTCCCTGGGAGACACAGTGACAAGCTATCACTGAATATCCCAACAGAATGAAGGTAGGCTGTGAGGCACAGGACTCAGACCAACTAACCCTAAGTGAGTAACAGGGAAACTGGATGATAAGGGTCTGAACCTAAAAGGTATATATCATCACTATACAGGCTATCTAAGTAGCAGTGGAGTTAGCTGGCAAAGCAGGGTGCTAAAGGGTTAATGCCCCACACTGGAGAGCTTTGAGTCCAGTAAATGCAGGAAATGTCCAATGGCAAAAAACAGGTCGTGGCAGCAAACTCCTCCTGGTGCAGGCAGCCCGGCAGCATACATACGGTATCCAAATGAAACAGGAATAAAGCATCAATCCCACTGAAATAAAATGAACAACTTTCCAATGTTACAGGTTTCCCTAAAAGTTGTAGTTGTCCTTTTAAGCACATTTTTGATTTGTATTGATAAAAGTTAAGGTTCGACATAACATATTGTTTATATTGCCTAGCACAGGGGTGCTCAGTCCTCAAGCCACCCCGACAGGTCAGGTTTTCAGGATATCCCTGCTTCAGCACAGGTGGCTCAGTCAAAGACGGAGCCTCTGATTGAGCCACCTGTGCTGAAGCAGGGATATCCCAAAACAACCTGACCTGTTTGGGGGGGGGTTTGAGAACTGGAGTTGAGAACCCCTGACAGAGCACACCGAGTTCTCAAATAAAATATACAGCAAACAAGAATGAAGATGTAATAAATAAAATAAAACTTCTTGGAGGAAAGGTCCCATTTTGCTACGATACGAAGTGACTTCTACACCTCCCCAAATTCTCCTTTATACAATACGTGGAGGAGATACCTGCCATCAAAATTGTACCTACCTGGGAAACACGCTCATTTCAATCATTTGCATATACTTTGCATATCCCCCAGGGATCTCAGCTGTCTTTTTTGTTGTTATATATAATGATCACTAACATCTATTTATATTTAACGCAATGCTCTTTCCGGACAAAAACGGCACTCATCGTTACGTCATTTACAGTAGCTTTGAAGATACACGTTAAGGCATAATAATTATAATATTAATAATAACTTTATTTCATATAGCGCTTTTCTCCCAATGGGACACAAAGCGCGTCACAATTACAGTGCAGCGCGCGGTACGCAGCACATAGGAATGTTATAGGCACAGTCCCTGCCCCGTGGAGCTTACAATCTATGTGTTTGGTGCTTGAGGCACAGGGAGATAAAGTGACTTGCCCACGGTCAGAAGGAGCCGACACCAGGAATTGAACCAGCGCCTTTACTCACTGAGCCGCCCGTTCAGGCCCTAACATGACATTATCTTCGGTTAGCCGCCATGTTTAACAAGCTTCACGTAGCTCTGAGGATCTGGGCCACAGCGCCTTTCACCAAGATGCATTCTGGGATGCGATTTGCGATTCCGTTTCCAGCTTCTTTTTTTAAATCTTGCAGGATAAAATCTCGGCCGCTGCTTTGCGCCAACGACAGCCAAAGAGAACGTAAATCCCAGTTTCACACGCCTCCATCCAGCCGACAACTGTTTGATTGATTTACAGCCCGAGAACAAGAACGAAAGTGGAAACTGTGACGGCCTAATCAGCAGGGAGGGTGGGGAGAGGAGCAAGACAGGCCACGGCATGTCCGGCCCACGGACCAGTTGTGTTCAGACGTTTGTAACACGGCCGATGTGTGTTGGTAACAACTTTTAAACAAGGGAAGCAAGGAGCCTCCTAATTACTGATGATGATTGATGCATCGCCAGGCCCGCTGTCCAGAAATGTGGCCTGCCTTTCTTTCTCGCTGGGTTTTTAACGTTAGCAGTCGGGTAGGAACGTTACGCATTAAACGGCGGTAGTGCCGTGGAAACATCCGTTGGCTTTATCGGAAGTTCCCTAGCTATGTAGCCCCGACCGGCACTATTGCAGATTACTAACCCCAAAAGACATCAAAAGGGGTCTCGCTGCAGCTGCTGACAAGGCTACACTGTTACAATGAAAAGTTATGATGTGAATGTGCTGGTAAGTGCTGTTTGTACTGAATGAAAAATCGGGTCGTTATTGTGCTTGAGAAGTGAGATCTCACGTGATAGAAGGTGCAGTCTCATTCAGCCAATGCCAACCTATCTTATTATGCCCATTGTTCAAAGGGAAAAAAAGTAGTCGATTTAAAAAAACGTAAACCTCTAACATTGGGGCAACACAGCTTGAACTTCATTTAAAAAAGATGTATACACATAGTACAACTTTGACTTCAACCTTAAACATCGGGTGTTAGCCTTCGTCAAATCTCCATTCTTCCACCTCGGGAACACAGCCAGGATTAAGCACTTGATCCCCCCAGAGGATCTTACTACGCTTGTCCATACCGTTGTGACCTCGCGCCGGGACCACTGCAATGCGCTCTATGCGCTGGGTATTCCGGAAACATAGCTGCGCCGCCTGCAGCTGGTGCAGAACGCTGCGGCCGGGTTGTTAACTAACCGGACCCGTTCTTGCCCCGTGACACCTGTTCTCCGTTCTCTGCACTGGCTGCCCGGAAAATGGCGAATGTATTTCAAGATCGGCTTGTCGACATTCAAAGCAAACTACATGAGCAGGCTCCCAGCTATCCGAGAGCTTCCAGCTCACTACACTCCCATACGCTCACTTCCATCTGCAGATGAAGGACTCCTAACAGTTCCCAGAATCTCCTTGACTTCCTTTGGGGCCCGAGCTTTTCGCCACGCTGCTCCCACTCTCTGGAACAGTCAGCCACGTACAGTTTGAGAGACCCCCTCTCTGGAACTCTATAAAAACATGCTCAAGACTTACCTGTTTACCCAGGCATTTAATTAATAAACCACAACCTGTCCGACATTTAATAACTACAGTATCATCCCACCCTGTATTGTATCTCTCCTTGTGTTTGGCTCTTTTATAACCTTAAATGTTTTCTTCTTCCTTTTTGTAACTGTGAAACCCTTTGAGTCCCATTGGGAGAAAAGCACAATATAAATAAAGCTATTATTATTAGTATTATTATTATTATTTATGCTTCAAAGCAGAAAGGGCGAGTGGTTTTTTGAAGACAAAATAATTTAATACAGGGAAAAAAACCAACAGTTCTTCCTTATTACTGTTACATTTCAGACACTGTTTATGGCACTCGATGTTAAACATGTAAGAGGGATTGCTCTTCTTATACTTGCAACGCTTGGGAGCAATTCCTTTCTATAAAAGGCTATATCACCGATGGCGCGCTATACACAGCACATACACTCAGGTCCGCGTCTCGGGAAGCAGCGTTCATTCTCCGTATGCCGTCTGTCGCCCAGTTACTGCAGCCCTGTCTCCTGGAAGATGAAGGCGCACCGCAAAAACAGACTAAATGGTGCGATCTTTGGGGAGGGCGAGAACCCCCCCAGAAACGTGCCTCTTTCTTTAACCCTTCGGTGGTGGACACATTGCATTTATAACGTTTTACCAAAGCAGTTCATCGTGTTGTTATACGGAATTCATAGTCCGACATTTCTTAGTATAATTCATGTTCCATATTTGCTGGAGACCAATTTTAATACTAATATTGATGATCACTGGATCCGGTCTTCAGTGCCATGGGATTAACGCTATGGCTATGGGGGGTTCACATTCAGAAGCATGGAGCCCCCGCAGCTGATTGGCGGAAGACACTGTCCCCGGCGCGGCAGACATTTACGTGTTTGTCCATGGTACCAAGGACAGTAAGTCTGGCTACATCTGCTCATTCGATACTCTGCCCTCATTTGTAAGAAGTGGGTACCTCACCAACGGCTTGAAAGATGCCCCCCCGGAAGGAATCCAGGATGTCCCTGTGCCTGGCTGAACCTGCATCCTTTGCACCTCTCCTTTAGTTGTCATCTCTGTGATGTCCTCTATAAACACACTCTGTCCAAGTCCTCTCCCTTCCCTGGTGGAATGCTGATCACTCCAGTACGAAGAACAACCTCGCCCCCGTACAAAATGACCACCTTCTCACCAGTTTCTAGGGTTGCCCAAAGTGTCTCAGTCTTCTCTCTAGTATCTTACATTAATGTCGTTTTT
Organism: Ascaphus truei; assembly: GCF_040206685.1. Classification (NCBI taxonomy): domain Eukaryota; kingdom Metazoa; phylum Chordata; class Amphibia; order Anura; family Ascaphidae; genus Ascaphus; species Ascaphus truei. Next base: position 400,466,186 of record NC_134486.1, read on the forward strand.
CTGTTGTAGTTCATATAAAAAGCAACTCTCCTCTCTTGTCTGGTGTTTATGTCTAGTTGCAGATTAGCCCAGCTCTAGTACCTCTAAAAGGCATCTACCACCAATGATTATTTTTCCATTTCACTCCCAGTTACATCCAGCTATTATTGTTATTCTGTATATTCTAGGACCCAATTATACAGTAGACTGAGGCTTTTTACATGCAGTTTACACCTTTTTTTTAGGAAAGGACCGAAAACCCTTAACAGAAAAATCTTAGACCATAGTTTCTCTTACACTATACCAGTGCATTTTTTAACCGGGTTTCCGTGGGCATCCCTGCAGGGTTCCCTGCAATTTTCAGGTCATTTGAAAATTGTACTAAATACAGAATTTACAATGCATCTGATCTCAGACGCGCTATTAGAGAGGGTTGGGGTTCCTTCCAATGCATCTGATCTCAGACGCGCTATTAGAGGGGGTTGGGGTTCCTTACAATGCATCTGATCTCAGACGCGCTATTAGAGGGGGTTGGGGTTCCTTACAATGCATCTGATCTCAGACGCGCTATTAGAGAGCATTAGGGTTCCTTACAATGCATTGGATCTCAGACGCGCTATTAGAGAGGGTTAGGGTTCCTTACAATGCATCTGATCTCAGACGTACTATTAGAGAGGGTTGGGGTTCCTTACAATGCATCTGATCTCAGACGCACTATTAGAGAGGGTTGGGGTTCCTTACAATGCATCTGATCTCAGATGCGCTATTAGAGAGGATTCGGGTTCCTTACAATGCATCTGATCTCAGACGCTATTAGAGAGGGTTGGGGTTCCTTACAATGCATCTGATCTCCGACGCTATTAGAGAGAGGGTTGGGGTTCCTTACAATGCATCTGATCTCAGACGCTATTAGAGAGGGTTGGGGTTCCTTACAATGCATCTGATCTCAGACGCTATTAGAGAGGGTTGGGGTTCCGCAGAATTTCCACACACCAAAAAGATTGGACACCGCTCCCACACTAATCACATACAGTAAGTGAATCCAAGTGGATAATAAACAATAAAATATAAGTGATAGATATTCTAATGACAATTGCTCAAAACCTCCGGTGAGGACTTTGCTTCCGCAGAATTTCCTTAACCGAAAAAAGGTTGAACACCACTGCACTATACCAGCTAATGGGCTGAGAAGTATTTTTAACACAGTGATCTATGTAATTGTTTTCTCAAGTAAATCATTGTGGGAAACAATATTGTAAGATTGTAATCTCTTTGGGAAAATAATTCCCCCCCCCCCCTCCAAGCGGTTGACGTATTAAAGCAATTTGGGGACCGTCACCGAAAAAAATCAAATAACAGTGGCTACCAGATTTTTGGTGGCGCTGTCACTCAGTCGCCGTCGCGTGCACTATAAGCGCTGACGACGGCGACAATGCATTTGTTTTGACGTGACGGTCGCGTCGCCAGCACTATAAGCGCAGCCTTAGAATGAGGGCTAATTAGAGGCGTTAGGGAGGAGTTACATGGCGAGGTCTCAAAGTCTCCATCACGGTTTCTGCCTACTGTATGTCCAGACCATCTGCGGCAACGTTTCCTGGATAACAAACTCCTTCTTACACACGGACGCAGAAAATGTCACACCGCGCTGTATTAACACATTGCTGCCCACGACGCAGAAAAGAAATACAATGAAAATATATATATTTTTTAAAGAACCATCTTTAGTTGTGCCCATGCTTTGCAATGTCAGTCAGAATGACTGAGCAACTGATAGAGCCTCCTGTGCTGAAGCAGGGATATCCTTCACACCTGGCTTGTTGGGGGCACTTGAGGGCTGGAGTTGGTCACCCCAGTAAGGCCGTGCCTATAGTGCCGTCGATGGCGACACGGCGGGTGACGTCACCCATCGCCACCGGCGAAAGTTGTGTTTCGCCGGGCGGCGGGGTCGCGGGATTCCGGCAATTTGATTGGTTAAAGGGCCGTCACGTGACGCGACAGCCATTGAAAAATACAATTTTGCCGGCTTCCAGTTTCCGCGACGGCGCTATGTCGCCGTCGCGCACACTATAAGCGCACGCGGCGGCTGCAGCAGCAATGTATTTGTTTTCAGGCGACGTCGCAGTCGCCGGCACTATAAGCGCGGCCTAATAGGGGTTTCCTAACAAACATTTTGCAATGGCCTACATTTTATAGTTCAAGACCCAATTGTTGTAGGATATCTATGTATGGACTCCACAAAAGCCCCAATACGTCTATAAGGGGGATCTGCAGAGTTATCCTGTATATTTAAAGGGTTTCACAGTTCTTAAAAGGTTGAAAAGAACTGCACTTGGAAGAATATATAAATATATATATATATCATTCTAATTATCGTATCTGAATAACCTAATACCTGTAAACATTTATATAAGGTGGTAAACCTGCTTCTTCCCCGTACGTGTTTCAATTACACAAAAATGTAATACTGAAATGATCTCCCAAGGTAAAAGAAAAAAAATGTTCCCAGTAATTTATTGTCTATTATGTTTCAATGTAGGTAGCGTATCTCCGGTGATTGTACAGTCATTTGAGTTTACTACCTAGCTGAAAGCCTAAATTAAAAAATGTGTAAAGCGAACATAAAAAAATGATATTAGTGTCTACGATAGTAATATATTTCCATTATGAGTATTGATGTTGACAAGGAAATTGAGCCGCTTACAACATGGAAAGAATACTTCATTTGTTTGTAGCAGTCAGCATTTAAACAGTTGTATAAGGGAACACACACACACAGCCCCTGTAAGCTCAAAACCCAAACCCAACACACCATCGCGTAGTCCTCCAATGTAACTACAACTCAATATGCTGCTTCGTCCTCCAATGTAACTACAACTCAATATGCCGCTTTGTCCTCCAATGCAACTACAACACACATCACTGCGAAATGCTCAAAGAACTAGATTGGTCATCACTCGAGTCTAGGCGCAAAGTTCACCTTTCCTGTCTTGTCTTGAAATACTTTCTGGGCAAGCTACCCAGCCAACTGAACAAGCTCCTCACCCCTACCACATGCAGCACTTATCTGAGATCAGACTCCAAAAGACTGTTTATGGTCCCAAGGTTCAGCAAAGTATCCGGCCGCTCCTCCTTCTCTTACCGTGCACCCCAAAACTGGAACAACCTACCGGAGACTCTCACATCCACCACCAGTCTAACTTCTTTCCAAACTAAAGCTTTCACATTTTAATTTGGTCTGTAACTGCTACATACGCCAATAATATATATTATCTCTTACTTTGCATGCAATGTCTTTGTAACCATGTATCTGTATTGCCCAGGACATGGTAAAACATGTTAGAAATAATATGATTGTGTGTGTGTGTGTGTGTGTGTGTGTGTGTGTGTGTGTGTGTGTGTGTGTGTGTGTGTGTGTGTGTGTGTGTGTGTGTGTGTGTGTGTGTGTGTGTGTGAGGAGTGCTACTGAGATGTAGTTTTATGAAACTGTGAAATAATGAAGAAAAACAGGTAAGTATTTAACTACATGATTTGTCATATTGGATGGAGCACTGAGGCTTAAGCTGTATAAAGGAGACCGGAAATGGGTATACAGAGGGAGAGGGGTGTATAGTTGGGATAAACCCTTTCTGCTGTCAGGGGTTAATAAGACTAACTTGTATGTGTGTGTGTCTATATTTTTATATATATATATATATACACACACACACACATTAATGAATATACATACATACTTTCTATGCTAATTGACTTAAATCCTTGAGTGCTCATCGTGCAGCCACCTCTGGGGTGTGATCTGGGAAGCACATTTCCAGTGCTGCTTACCCCCTTCCAAAAGAGTGAGGGGAGAAGCGATATAATTATTTCCAAACTACAGGTGTGTGAGGCGCAGGAAGATACACTTATGAATGTATGTGGCTGGGGCTGGAAGCGTATTCAGGACTTTGCTTATTCAGGGTGGACACCGTGACATCACCCGTAAAGTAACCATTTCCCCCAGTTGTATCCTGCGGCCCTGCGGCCCTGCGGCCCTGCTGCCCTGCGGCCCTGTGGCTCTGCGGCCCTGCGGCTCTGCTGCCCTGCGGCTCTGCGGCCCTGCTGCCCTGCGGCCCTGCGGCCCTGCTGCCCTGCGGCTCTGCTGCCCTGCGGCCCTGCTGCCCTGCTGCCCTGCGGCTCTGCGGCCCTGCTGCCCTGCTGCCCTGCGGCTCTGCTGCCCTGCGGCTCTGCGGCCCTGTGGCTCTGCGGCCCTGCTGCCCTGCTGCCCTGCGGCTCTGCTGCCCTGCGGCTCTGCGGCCCTGCGGCTCTGCGGCTCTGCTGCCCTGCGGCTCTGCGGCCCTGCGGCTCTGCGGCCCTGCTGCCCTGCGGCCCTGCGGCCCTGCTGCCCTGCGGCTCTGCTGCCCTGCGGCTCTGCTGCCCTGCGGCTCTGCTGCCCTGCTGCCCTGCGGCTCTGCTGCCCTGCGGCTCTGCTGCCCTGCGGCCCTGCTGCCCTGCTGCCCTGCGGCCCTGCTGCCCTGCGGCCCTGCTGCCCTGCGGCCCTGCTGCCCTGCGGCTCTGCGGCCCTGCTGCCCTGCTGCCCTGCTGCCCTGCGGCCCTGCGGCCCTGCGGCTCTGCGGCCCTGCTGCCCTGCGGCTCTGCGGCCCTGCTGCCCTGCGGCCCTGCTGCCCTGCGGCCCTGCTGCCCTGCGGCTCTGTGGCCCTGCGGCCCTGCGGCCCTGCGGCCCTGCTGCCCTGCGGCTCTGCGGCCCTGCTGCCCTGCGGCTCTGCGGCCCTGCTGCCCTGCTGCCCTGCGGCCCTGCTGCCCTGCTGCCCTGCGGCTCTGCGGCCCTGCTGCCCTGCTGCCCTGCGGCTCTGCGGCCCTGCGGCCCTGCTGCCCTGCTGCCCTGCGGCTCTGCGGCCCTGCGGCCCTGCTGCCCTGCGGCCCTGCGGCTCTGCTGAATTCGTGCATATCGGGGCTTCTGATATTTATCTGTTTGACTAATGACGGCATCATAATTACTTCACAAATAAAGAACAAGGCAAAAAAATCAACAATTTAACCAGCGGCTTTGAAAACCGCAAACATGAGATAAAGATTGTGAAAACGCCCCCGAGCTTTCGGAAACGCTGAAAGCATTTTATAATATTTGCCCTTTAAAATAATGTAAAAAAAAAAAAAAAATGTCAGTTAGCTACATTTAATCTATTAAACTTGCTATAGAGAGGACTCTAAACCAGGGGTCTGCAACCTCTTTGTCCTGCGCCCCCCTACCTGCGCTCCCCCCACTCACCTTGTATCAAGGGTCATTGCCATGGCAACGGTGTCAAATAAAGCCGCGGGTCATGTGATGTCACGTGACCCCGCCGCATCATTTGACGATGCCATGGCGACACGTCACACCAAGCCGTCGCGCGGCGAGTCACCGAGGCCTTGGGGAAGAGCGCAGGGCCTCTGTAACCGCTGCGCCCTTAAAAAAAAAAATCTCTTGCCACCACCCCCAACCCACAAACTAGGGTTTGTACACCCCTGGTCTAAACCCCATGCAAACACTACAACCCACCATATCCTCTCCGTCTTCCTATCTCTTCGCCCTCTCTCCGCCAGGCCCTCCCTTCACTGCGTCACGCAGCAGAAGCCAATAGCTGCACTACCATATTGTCGAGGCACTGGGCAAGTCTGTTGACCTCCATACTACGGGCTCTCCCAGGGCAAGAACTCAACTCTAGACCTGCAGTGGCCTCCGCCAGTGCTGGCTCCCTGTCTAGCGGGTTTCAATAGTGATTATTAGAATAGAATATACTGTACACATGTAACTATGGTATGTAGAACATAAACACGTACATATGTAACTAGGTGGAAGTTGGCATATACACACGTATACGTACGTAGGTAGAACATACACACGTACTCATGTAACTAGGTAGAACGTACACATGTAACTAGGTAATGAGACACATGTAACTAGGTAATGAGACATGTAACTAGGTAATGAGACACATGTAACTAGGTAATGAGACACATGTAACTAGGTAATGAGACACATGTAACTAGGTAATGAGACACATGTAACTAGGTAATGAGACACATGTAACTAGGTAATGATACACATGTAACTAGGTAATGAGACACATGTAACTAGGTAATGATACACGTAACTAGGCAATGAGACACATGTAACTAGGTACTGAGACACATGTAACTAGGTACTGAGACACATGTAACTAGGTAATGAGACACATGTAACTAGGTAATGAGACACATGTAACTAGGTACTGAGACACATGTAACTAGGTAATGAGACACATACTGCACACACCGCTGGCCTCTCCTTAGTGGTATGAATCCCGTCCCACAGGATGTCAGAGAAAACACCAGCGCTGGAAATATTTGACCTGCAGTCTGTTCCTTTATGGGGCCCTGGGGAGATTTATGACATACGTTTCGCCGCCGCCGGAGCGTTCTCCTTCTCGGGAGCTTTGCTGCGTGTTATACTGCGTGTTATACTGCGTGTCATGCTGCGTGTTACACGTTACCCCAGCTGAACTTCTGCACAAATACAGCCGTTTAAACAGAGCCTGCGACTATTTGTCATAGCAGCAAACAGAGCCACAAACGCAAATGTCTTAACTCCATTCATCAGCCCCACGTGTGTACACATGCAGCGTGGCAGGGAGCAAGGAGCAGCGTGGCAGGGAGAGCAGGGAGCAGCGTGGCAGGGAGCAGCGTGGCAGGGAGCAGCGTGGCAGGGAGAGCAGGGAGCAGCGTGACAGAGAGAGCAGGGAGCAGCGTGACAGAGAGAGCAGGGAGCAGCGTGGCAGGGAGCAAGGAGCTGCGTGGCAGAGAGCAAGGAGCAGCGTGGCAGGGAGAGCAGGGAGTAGCGTGGCAGGGAGCAGCGTGGCAGGGAGAGCAGGGAGCAGCGTGGCAGGGAGCAGCGTGACAGAGAGAGCAGGGAGCAGCGTGGCAGAGAGAGCAGGGAGCAGCGTGGCAGAGAGAGCAGGGAGCAGCGTGGCAGAGAGAGCAGGGAGCAGCGTGGCAGAGAGAGCAGGGTGCAGCGTGACAGAGAGAGCAGGGAGCAGCGTGACAGAGAGAGCAGGGAGCAGCGTGACAGAGAGAGCAGGGAGCAGCGTGGCAGAGAGAGCAGGGAGCAGCGTGGCAGAGAGAGCAGGGAGCAGCGTGGCAGAGAGAGCAGGGAGCAGCGTGGCAGAGAGAGCAGGGAGCAGCGTGGCAGAGAGAGCAGAGAGCAGCGTGACAGAGAGAGAAGAGAGCAGCGTGGCAGAGAGCAGGGAGCAGCATGGCAGAGAGAGCAGAGAGCAGCGTGACAGAGAGAGCAGGGAGCTGATGTTCTTCTGAGTTCTTTCACTATATCACAACTCAATATACAGTAGAGAGAGCAGGGAGGCGATGTTATATGGCTGAGTTCTTTCTCTATATCACAACTCCAATATAAAGTGTGTGCATATAAGTGGGACTACGCCATTAACCCTTTTACTGGTACGCAGTGCGTTCCCAGGCACCTCGCGCAGCAAAAGGTTTCATTTAGTTAGTAGCATTTGTACCCGATCATCAATACGAGAAAAGAATAAAAAAGGCAAAAGATTGGCATGTCCTGTTTACAGCTAACGAGGTCATGAGAGAGTGTCCCATCGCGAGAAAAGGTCTGATGATGTCAGAACGGAGACCTGTATTACCTTTACACACTGAGTGACAATGTCACGATGCTGTCATGTTCACTGGTTTCATGGCTGGTGTTCTATCTGGACATTTAAAGATGGCAGCCAGTCACTGATGACATTGTGGCTACCTTTTGACTTGGTGGCCCTTTTATTTTTCTGAAGGAAACGGAAACACCGGCAAGTATCTCGGGAACCGGGGCGGTCTCCGGAGCTACAAAAAAACCCCTGGTTCAAATTCTGTAAAATAAACATATGGAGAAATAACGAGTTTGGGGGATTGCCGCTGTAATGGTGTTTCGTCCGCAACGGCCCCAAGACGGGTTTTCTATTTACTGTCCCAACCAATCTAACGCCCCTTCCATTGCATCACCATCCTGTGGCCCAATCTGCTTCCCCCGCCTCTGATTGGGAAGAAACTCCTGAGCCCCGTGAGGGAGTGAGCATGACCAGGGGGAGCCCGCTGGCTATGCTAGGGTTAAAAGGGGGGAGGGCTTTAGGGTATTTAAGAGAGAAGGTGTCCGTTTGCCAGATTAGTATTGCGTTGGTCGGAAATTGTGCAGAGCAAAGGGTGGCCACCAACAGGCCAGGTATTAGGGGTATCCCTGCGTCAGCGCAGGTGGCTCAGACTGATTGAGCCACCTGTGCTGAAGCAGGGATAACCTGACCTGTTGGTGGCCATTGAGGACTGCAGGTGGCCACTACTCTTGCAGAGGATGCATTGGAGAGAGGGACGGAGTATTGAGAGGTATAGGAGGTAATTGAACAGGTGCATTAAAAAGTTTTCGATATCTGTAGGGGTTTTTTCGGTGTCACAGGGATGTAGAAGGGGATATGACTGGGTTATTCAGGCGGGATGGGGTACACGTGTCGGTGGTAGGGATTGATATTTGGGTTTGGCAGGAGGTCTGCAAATGGCAGTGAAGTGAGTCAAGTTTAAGGTTTTAAATGACCTTGACTTTGGCGGGGTGTGCAGGAGGCCCAGGTGTTAATTCTCACCATCAAGCCAGCTCAAGGTTTGGGGGGGGACACAGGTGGTCTCAGGTGAGGTCATAGGGACATGCCTGGCCAAGGGCAGCGGGCATGCGCGACCCTAGGTGTTGGTGAACATCTGGCCAGGAGGATGGCCAACGTGGCTGTGGTTACGAGTCATGATGGGAAGGATCATGCGCTCAAATTTCGGAGTTGGTTGGTGAGAAGACGGGGGACCTCCTGTATGTATCTATTAACAAAAGCTGTTGCCGTTTCAATCTCAATGTTGGTTATTTTGGGGGACGGAACGTATGGAGTCTCCACTGGTCAAGAAAAGCTGACAGAGTAATCCTGACAACAGAAGAAAAACAGGAGCTCGGCAGCGATAAGTGGGACAGACTCCCCGTGACACAAGAGACCGCCAGGAACACGGAACATGTCATGCTCATGGGCCTTTTTTATTCCTTCCTGCTGCAAGCAAAGAAATCATTTCAACTCTGGACACAAATATGTCCCGTATGCAGAATTATCAGCAGCGTTTATATACTGCAAACAATAAAAATGTGATCATGAACAGACAGGCGTCTGCAAATATTGGCTTATAGCTCCAGTGTGGAAAAACGGCCTGTTCCCCACCGGACTTGTGAAGTATGTATATAAATGTATATACGGTCGTAATTATTATTCATTTTATATAGCTCCAACTTTGTGTGTAGTGCTTTATAGTGGAAGAACAGAGGTTTTAAAGGTCCAAATTACCCCTCTTTCCCCCCCTCTTGTTTTCTCCATGGATGGGGAGCAGGGGGTCCCCAGATCTGAACCGCATTCATTTCTGCTCCTGGGGAGTGGGCCCCGAGTTTAACATTTGACCCGCCATTTTCTTTCCCCTGGTAGGGGGTGGTAGTGGCGCTAGTTTTACATGGAAGTATCTTGAGGAGTCAGGGTATCCCCCGTGGCTGAAATAACGTGGTTCAACTCCGGGACCCCCGGCTTCTCATCCGTGTAAAAACAAAAAAGGGGGATGAATGGGGTGTGGGGGAATTGGGCAGAAGTGATTCTACCTCTAAACATACAAGGAGTACAGTACATACAATTAGAGATAAGAACACGGGAAAAGAGTTCCCACCTCAATGCTATATCATGCACACTGTAATGTTGTCCCGTTAGAGTACCCATGGCAACTCACGTTTTTTCACTTCAACTGTGTGAACAGCCGCCGCCATTTTAAATTCCCAGTGTGGAATTAAACACTATATATATATATATATATATATATATATATATATATATATATATATATATATATATAGTGTTTAATATAGTGTATATATATACACAGTGGTTGACAAATCACCAAAAAATCTACTCGCCACACAAAAAAATCTACTCGCCACCTAGTACCAAACGTGTGCTGCTTGGGCCAATATTTACTCGCCCAGGGGTTAAATCCACTCGCCCGGGGCGAGCAAATGTATAGGTTTGTCGAACACTGTATATATATATATATATATATATATATATATATATATATATATATATATATATATATATATATATATATACATACATACACACACACATACATACATACACACACACACACACATACATACACACACACATATCCCAGAGCATAACTACAGCATTTAGTCACAGATAGTAAAAGAAATAAATCAGATCATATCTGAACATCTCTACGTGTATTTGGAATAGATCTCGATATTGTAGGCGTACATCATGCTTGTACATTGGCGCATCCGATGCGTGTATTGCCAGCAAATTCCCGTGCGTGTTTCCACATTCAGAAATGGCAAAGACGCCTTAGGCTACGCTTACGGTGCCGGCGACGGTCGCTGAAAAAATCAAACTGAGATAACTTCCAGCGATCGCGACCAAGCCGGCGTTCCGTCGCGTCACACTTACTATAAGCGCATGCGGCGGCGGCGGCAATGCATTTGTTTTGACGCGACGTCGCTGTCGCTATAAGCGCAGCCTTAGGAATGATCAAGCACGAATAACAAAAAAGGTAACACACAGGGACTGCCAACCCCCCCCCTGCTCCGAAGAGCTTACACTCTATGGTATAGATCCAAGCCAACTGATCGCTCCACAGATGCCCCAATACTCGGGAGACCTGGAATCATTAACTTGGGGCCGCTGCATTTGATTTCACCATCAATCATTAACTACTTGTTGAGCAATCCCAAGGCCCTCTCTCGCTTTAAACGTGCCGTGCCTCTAACATGAAACAGTCTCACTTTTCGGAGCTGTGCCTACCTGCCAGATTCAGCCAGTTTAAACATTTACACGTGCTCCCCCTCCCCGCCTCTCCAAGGTCACAGTGGAAATGTCATTTTCAGCCCGGGATTCGCCCCTACGATGTAGCACTGGAGTAATACTGTACAGCAGTGCCAGAGGTGGAGATTTGCCTGCATGAGATAATTGCACACGTTGTGCCCGACGTCTCCCCCTGCGCCCCGGAGCGTTACCGTAACATCGGGGAGACGGGAGCAGCGCTGCACAGCGTGTTTCTGCCGAGGCTTCACCGCGTACAAAATGTGGAGTGTCGGGGGATTAAAAGGAAATAGGGTTGGAGAGGGAGAGGCAGGGAGAGGTACAGTGAACAAGTATCAATAATGCATTTCAACCTGGAATATTTGCCGCTGCTGGCAATACAATGACGATACCACATTTCAGTGGGGCTCACGGGTTTAGAGGTGTTGGAGATGGCCCTAAAAACGCTATCAGTGCAATTGGGATGAAACTATAGGGGGTAATATTTATGCTGTCATCCCTGCCCTTTCTGTACTTCTGTGAGCCTCACACACACCCGGAGCCTTACTGCTGCCTCATAGCCTGCGATTAATATCCATACCTTCCTATATATAGCGCTGACAGTGTACATGCTGCTGCGCACAAGCATTGTGCAGGCGCAACGAGCCCCTAACCCGCAGAGCTTACGCTCTACGTCCATGTGCCTCCGGCACCAACATTAAAGTGACTCGCACAAAGACACAAGAAAAGCCGACGGATTCAACCACTTCAAAGGCAGCCACATTACTACCGAGCTACTCCAGCGCCTCCTTGAACACCATTAACCCTTTAATAACCCTCTTCAGCAGCATGTCACTCACCCACTTGGTTAACCAAGGGGGGGGGGGGGAATCTGACTTCTCCTGAAACCCCCCCCCCAAAAAAGAAACAAACCCTAATATTTATCCGCTTTAACACCCGCAGCGCTGGCAGGGATTGTAGGAATGCCTTGTAATCCCTCCCCAGCGCAGACGGAGTTAACACAAAGCATGCAGTGCTCCCTAACGCCAGGAGAAGAGACGAGTAATATTAGGTATGTGCTCTTACCCCGGCGGCGTGCTAATCCCCCGCGGTGGCTGGTGATCCGGGGAGATCCGGGGTCCCCGGCATGCTGCGGCACACACACACCGTGCTCTGGATACCGCGCGCTGGCGGCTCGCTGCTGCTCGCCCCTGTGTGTCTGAGCCTGTCGCTGTAGCACACTCAGCGTGGATACTGTACTGCTCGGCTCATGCTGCCAGCTTCCTCCATGACAGCACACTGAATCCCAGCCAGCACTGTGTCACTTGACTCCCCTACCAGCTGATCAGTAATTACTCTGCGAGCTCTCGCTCTCACACACACACACACACAGTGTCAGACCGAGACTTTATTGCGCACAAAATTTGGCACACCTACTGACCGCCGCTGTGCCACAGGTTACTTCGCCACCTCGTTTAAATGTTCTTCGTCTCCCCAGTCGCAGCGCACCTTGCGCGGCTGCCGTGTGTGTGTGTGTGAGCGAGCGCACGCTCAGGACACTCAGGTTGGCAGCCAGGATACGTTTATTTTTTTTAAGTCCCGCAATGCGCGGAAAATTCTGTCCTGGCTGCTTGCGGCCGCGCCTCCTGCGTGTGCGCCCGCGCCTCCTGCGTGTGCGCCCGCGCCTCCTGCGTGTGCGCCCGCGCCTCCTGCGTGTGCGCCCGCGCCTCCTGCGTGTGCGCCCGCTCCTCCTGCGTGTGCGCCCGCGCCTCCTGCGTGTGCGCCCGCTCCTCCTGCGTGTGCGCCCGCTCCTCCTGCGTGTGCGCCCGAGCCTCCTGCGTGTGCGCCCGCTCCTCCTGCGTGTGCGCCCGCGCCTCCTGCGTGTGCGCCCGCGCCTCCTGCGTGTGCGCCCGCGCCTCCTGCGTGTGCGCCCGCGCCTCCTGCGTGTGCGCCCGCGCCTCCTGTGTGTCCTCCCGCACACATACATGTCCTCCCGCACACATACATGTCCTCCCGCACACATACATGCCCCCCCGCACACATACATGCCCCCCGCACACATACATGTCCCCCACCCGCACACATACATGCCCCCCGCACACATACATGCCCCCCGCACACATACATGTCCCCCCGCACACATACATGTCCTCCCGCACACATACATGTCCCCCCGCACACATACATGTCCTCCCGCACACATACATGTCCTCCCGCACACATACATGCCCCCCCGCACACATACATGCCCCCCGCACACATACATGTCCACACCCGCACACATACATGCCCCCCGCACACATACATGTTCCCCCGCACACATACATGTCCCCCCATACACATACATGCTCCCCGCACACATACATGTCCCCCCCGCACACATACATGTCCCCCACCCGCACACATACATGCCCCCCGCACACATACATGTCCCCCGCACACATACATGTCCCCCCATACACATACATGCCCCCCGCACACATACATGTCGCCCCCGCACACATACATGTCCCCCCGCACACATGCATGTACCCCCCCCGCACACATACATGTCCCCCCGCACACATACATGTCCCCCCCGCACACATACATGTCCCCCCGCACACATGCATGTACCCCCACCCTGCACACATACATGTCCTCCCCCGCACACATAATTGTCCTCCTCTCCCTCACACATACATGTCCCCCCCGCACACATAATTGTCCCCCCGCACACATAATTGTCCGCCCTCCCGCACACATAATTGTCCCCCCTCCCGCACACATAATTGTCCCCCCTCCCGCACACATAATTGTCCCCCCTCCCGCACACATACATGTCCCCTCCGCACACATACATGTCCCCCCCTCCCACACACATACATATCCCCCCGCACACATTCATGTCCCCTCCGTACACATAAATGCCCCCCCCACGCACACATACATGTCCCCTCCGCACACATACATATCCCCCCGCACACATACATGTCCCCTCCGCACACATACATATCCCCCCGCACACATACATGCCTCCCCCGCACACATTCATGTCCGGTATTATCTCTCATTTTTTACCGGACAGAGTAACCAAATACCGGGCTGTCTGGTTCAATACCGCACACCTGGCAACCCTACACGCACCGCAGGAAGTTACAAACCGTGTCATGGCTGCTGGCGGACACGTCGAGTGTCCTCTGTGTGCGCGCATGTCATGCTCTCTCACATTCGTGAGGCGCTCCACCGCGTAGCAGTGTCAGCGCGGCACGCAGTACGGACATCACTACTATGCGCCTCACGACGGTGTGAGAGCGCGCTGACCGCTATTGTTTTGGCGCCCATTTTGGACGACAACCAGCCAGCCCAGCCCTTAATCCGGCACTGCGCACGCACACCCCAACCCCCCAATTCACCTGAGATCTGTGCTACCACCTGACATCCAACATGAACTGAAAATCAACAAGATCCCGTAGGATCTAAACATGTTACAGGGATAGACAAAGAGGATCTAAGCACTGTGGATGGAGAATACAAATGTCTTTTATTTTTGGTAGTTTATTAAAGGTAAAAGAAGCATGTTGTTTTTTTACCGGGTCAATATATATATATATACAGTGTTCGACAAATCCATTCACCTACAGGCCCGTGGCGACTGGATTTTACCCCGTGGCGACCTCCTCATGGCCGCCCAAGCATGGCGGGATTGGGGGCGGGACTAGGTGGCGAGTAGATTTTTGGGTGTTTTATCAACCACTTTGTATATACAGCTAAACCCCGTTATAACGCGGGTCTCGGGGTCCACCCCGAGACCACCGCGTTACTAACGGGGTCGCGAGAAAAAAAAATGCCCGCCGCGCTTTAGCGCATATTCATCCCGCGGGACAGGAGATGGGAGCGGGCATGTCCCTCCGCTCCCCGCTTCCCCCTGTCACCGCGGGACAGGCCGCGGGGCAGGAGATGGGAGCGGGGATGTCCCTCCTGTCCCCGCTTCCCCCTGTCACCGCGGGACAGGCCGCGGGGCAGGAGATGGGAGCGGGGATGTCCCTCCTGTCCCCGCTTCCCCCTGTCACCGCGGGACAGGCCGCGGGGCAGGAGATGGGAGCGGGGATGTCCCTCCTGTCCCCGCTTCCCCCTGTCACCGCGGGAACTGGCAGGCAACATCCACTCCTCACGAGCCGCACGGCGCATGCGCATGCGCACGGCGAACGTGAGGGGTGCCTGCATAAGTGTGCTGCTTTTGGAGACAGGTAAGCAGTCTCCGGAAGACCGCTAACCCCCCCCCCCCCCCCGCCGCAGCACAGGGCCCTCGCGTGTGTGTAAGTGTCTGTGAGTGTGTGTAAGTGTCTGAGTGTGTGTGTAAGTAAGTGTAAGAGCCGGAGCGGGAGGTGGGAGGTTTGACAGGGAGGGGGGGCGTGGCTTGAGCAGAGGGACCCGCTACTCTCCCCCCCCTCCCTCCACGGACTGCAGGAGGGAGCTGCTACTCTCCCCCCCCCCCTCCCTACACGGACTGCAGGAGGGAGCTGCTACTCTCCCCCCCCTCCCCGGACTGCAGGAGGGACCAGGTATGTAGAACTTAAGCATGGTAAAAAGGCCTCGCTTTAATATGCTAACACTATGTGCAACGTGTGGGGTATTTAACAACAGATGACAATCTTGCTGACATGTAATCTATCTTTGGTACAGAAATCTGCCTAGCCTCATTGCCAAGATGATCATCTTCATCTTTTGGTAACACAAGTGCTGTTCATTTCTATGGGTCCCTCCCTCCACTGGCTGCAGGAGGGACCCGCTACTCTCCCCCCCCCTCCCTCCACGGACTCGGGCTGGAGCACTCATACATACACACATACACACACACACACACACACACACACACAGGCACTCACGCACTCATACACACACACGCGCGCACACACATGCAGGCACTCACGCACTCACACACACACACAGACAGGCACTCGCACTCACACACACAGACCGCTAACCCCCCCCCCCGCCGCAGTACAGGGCCCGCCGTAGCCGCAGCGCAGCGCAGGGCCCCGCCACCCCCCCAACCCCCACAGCACAATGACTTCCCACCCCCTTAACTTTGTGAAACAAAAGTCACAAGACAGGCAAAATACATCTGTTAAAGTGCAGTTGTCTGTTTATTTCTATATAATAATTGTGTGCAGTGTGCAGTGTGTGTGCAGTGTGTCAGTGTGTGCAGTGTGTGCAGTGTGTGCAGTGTGAGCAATGAGCAGTGTGTGTGCAGTGTGCAGTGTGTGTGCAGTGTGTCAGTGTGTGCAGTGTGAGCAATGAGCAGTGTGTGTGCAGTGTGCAGTGTGTGTGCAGTGTGTCAGTGTGTGCAGTGTCAGCAATGAGCAGTGTGTGTGCAGTGTGCAGTGTGTGTGCAGTGTGTCCAATGAGCAGTGTGTGTGCAGTGTGCAGTGTGTGTGCAGTGTGTCCAATGAGCAGTGTGTGTGCAGTGTGTGTGCAGTGTGTCAGTGTGTGTGCAGTGTGTCAGTGTGCGCAGTGTGAGCAATGAGCAGTGTGCAGTGTGTGTGCAGTGTGCAGTGTGCGTGCAGTGTGTGTGCAGTGTGTGTGCAGTGTGTCAGTGTGTGCAGTGTGAGCAATGAGCAGTGTGTGTGCAGTGTGCAGTGTGCAGTGCAGTGTGTGCAGTGTGTGCAGTGTGTCAGTGTGAGCAATGTGCAGTGTGTGTGCAGTGTGTGTGTGCAGTGTGCAGTGTGTGTGCAGTGTGTCAGTGTGTGCAGTGTGAGCAATGAGCAGTGTGTGTGCAGTGTGCAGTGTGTGTGCAGTGTGCAGTGTGTGTGCAGTGTGTCAGTGTGAGCAATGAGCAGTGTGTGTGCAGTGTGCAGTGTGTGTGCAGTGTGGCAGTGTGAGCAATGAGCAGTGTGTGTGCAGTGAGTGTGTGCAGTGTGCAGTGTGCAATTTTTTTTTTTTTTTTAAAAACGGGAGCCACGGGAAAACCGCGTTATAACCGAATCGCGGTATAACGAGGCGCGTTATAACGGGGTTTAGCTGTATATATAAATATATATATATATATATATTTATATATATATGTAGCGGGGTACCCCCTGGCTACTAAATCTACCCAATGGGCTGGCAGTAAACCCTGGTATTCACAGGTTTGCCAGTAGTTATCATGGGGTTTCCCCCCTTCATCCTTTGGTGCTGCGCTGGAGTGACAGCAGGGGGTGGCATATCCTGTTGTGGCTGGGCCAACGGGATGCCCGCCCTCTATCTGTACTTAAGGGCAGTTGGTTGTTCCTTCCCCATGAGGAAGGCAGGTCACGACTGGGAGCCTGAGATTGGGACCTTCCTATGTGCTCTTCCCTCAGGGGAGGAGTAGAGTGACTATACCTCTTCTCCGCTAGGGAGGTGGGGAAGAGCTGGGACGGCTGCGGGTGCCCTAGGCCCGTAGTGACTGTCCAGGGACTATCTCCGGTGATATCTGCGAGAAGAGACTGTGATCCGGCAGGTGACTGCTGAGTACCCGTATTACTGCACTACGAGTAGTAATAAACCTGTTCCTGTTTTGCAATATACCTCCTGTCTGGTGTGTTATCTAACTGGGGGGAGAGGTACAGTTCTACCGTGGGAGATCGCCTCCATATCCCTGGAGCCTGTTCCTGTGTCCCCAAGTCACCGCGGACGACTCAGCCCTCTTGTTACCAGCAGGTATGCACCACACACACACCCCGTAATGGCCCTGATCTGCGATTGGGGAGGGGGGGGGGGGGGGGGAACACTGTTACATATACATATTATAATTGTTTTTAATTAACCACTATTTTTATGATGTAATGCACCTCGTCAGTATTTTGTAATATTTAAGATAGTTAAAGCTTTTATAATACGGGTTAGGACTGAAGTGAGGGCTGTAGAATTAGTTTAGATCAGGTGTTCAGAATATCACTGCTTCAGCATAGGTGGCTCAATTCGACTGATTGAGCCACTGTGCTGAAGCAGGGATATCTTGAAAACCTGACCTGTTGGTGACCCCTGAGGACTGGAGTTGCCTACCTCTGCTATCAGAGTTAACCCATGCAATACAGGAGGGCCTGCCATGCATTTCAAGCCCCCCCCCCCCCCCCCGACGCTGTACGTGTTTTGTTTAAAAAAAAGGCTCTTATTACGACAAGATCACAGGGTTCCCTGGACCGTCCCTTTTTTGGACCCTCTGTAAATCTCCCATGTGAAAGGTGGGTTAATCCTGTGCACATAGTGATCTGCCTGAAGTGTAAAAGCCAGGATTACCCGGCCACTTCTGTTATCAGGGACACAATGGGGCATTTGTCTGATACAAGAGACGGATACAGAGACAATCGGGCTCTTTTCTCCAGTTCTTCACTCTGTCGTATCTACGCATTTATTTACGTCTTCCCCGGGCTTGGGAACATTTTAACTACATAAAAAAATACATCAGAAAGCTTCCTGGCATATTGAATGACTACTCTCTGAATCAGGTAACGCACAGTTACTGATGCATTGGGTTGGAAGGGTGCATTGTTATTGATACATGACACCGTTTCACGCCCCATGGGATAGGCACCTGAGGCCCAGATACACGAAATCAGGGTAAATAACGTGACGTTACTTAACATGGAAAGGGACGTTTCGGCGCGCTCCATCTCGCCAACGCGATCAGCCGCAGGGGACAGCTCGCCGCCGGCCGTTTCACCGTAACGGTAAGTCAGCGGTTAGAGAAATTAGTGTTAGTATTTGGGGTTAACTTTAGATGTTTTAGGGTAAGGGGTTAACGGTTTGGGTAAGGGGGTACGGGGTACAATTGGGCATTAGGGTAAGGGGTTTAGGTTAGGGGTTAATGGGTTACTGTAAGGGTTTTTGGGGAATGGAGTTAACAGGTTATTGTAAGGGATTTTAGAGTAAGGGCTTAACGGGTTAAGGTAAAGGATTGAGGGTTTATGGGTAAGGGCTTAACGGGTTAGGGTAAGGGATTGAGGGTTTTAGGGTGAGGGGATAGGGATTTACATGGTACCCACTGACCACTGACTTACATACAGGGTTGCCACCTTCTACTGAAGGCCAACCCGGAGAAAAATGTAAAAAACAAATTCTCTGACCTGCGGTGGCGCGGTGCGGCGGCGTCTCCCGTCAATTTCCTGCAACTCCCCCTCCAACTCCTATGAACATGGCTACGTGACGTCATGTAGCGCCCCGTTGTCATGGCAAGGTGGCATCATGCTGGAGGATGCCGGAGACGTCGCCGCTCCAAGCCGCAATTCGCCGCCAGCCGGAGATTGGCAGGCTAAACACGTAGCCCGGAGGTAAGTGCCCAACCGGAGACGTGACAACACTGCTTACATACCTCCCACAACACTCCTCTATACAACATGTGGAGACATCATTATTAACACACCCGAGGTGCCTGGGAAATATGCTAATGGGCCTCATTTGAATATACTTTGCATATTCAAATTAGCTTATTTCCCAGGTATCTCTGGGGTGTTCACAGGTACAGTGTATACCTCGACTTGTTGTTCTGAATGTGAGTGACGCCAAATGTAGGGATGACCTAACGAACGTGGCGTTATGTCCCCGTGTTAACCGTAACAGACTTTTGTGGATATGCGCAGTTATGATAACTCCTTATTTGCATGTCAATTTCCCTAAAGGCTGTAAAAATGCAGCTGAACTGGGTTAATGTCACGTTTTGCTCTTTAGTGGATAAGCATTACTATTCACATGATGTTAATGTAAGTTAACGTCACGCTCAATAGCTTTGTGTAATTGGGCCTAAGAGAGTGAGGGCAGAATGAACATTTGCGACTTCCTTATTGCCCTGCGTGCGGTGGGACAGTTAAGCCGCAGTGAGATACCTGCGTCACCTTCCGATGTAAGTATATCAGGGAGCAGGGGGTCCCGGAGCTGAAATCAACGTGGTTAAACGCCGGAGACCCCCTGCTTCCCATGTAGTGTAATACAAATACATTTATTTTTAAAGAAATGCTCCTTTAAGCTCCTCACTGCTAACGACAGTCAATAGTATGCATGTATGTACTGTATGTCTTTATTTATATGGCGCCATTAATGTACATAGCGCTTCACAGCAGTAATACACGTGACAAGCATATAAATAACAAATAATACAAATAACAAATCATGGGAATAAGCGCTTCAGACATAAAAGTAACGTTTAGGAAAAGGAGTCCCTGCTCCGAAGAGCTTACAATCTAATTGGTAGGAGGAACATACAGATACAGTAGGAGGGCATAATGGTAAGTGTGTCTGTAAGGGGCCAAGCTTTATGTATCAGGTGTATAGTGTTAGCCACGGAGCTGCTCATATGCTTCGTTAAGCAGGTGTGTTTGAAAGGAATGAACAGATCCTAAACCATTCCAGTATCAATGCTACTCTGCAATCTTCTATACGGTATATCTAACACTCCCCCGTGTGGAGCAGTACAATTCCCAGATCAAACAAGGGTTGATTAAAAAAAAATAGGGAATCTTGTATTCTTCATAGTGTCAGCCTCCCTGCCCGGCTTCCTACAGAGGTTACATGTGTGTGGTGTTCATATGGGTACTCCCCATGGGTCACCGTGACTCACGGTGCTGGCGTTCGGGCGGGTGGGCGATGAGGTTGCAAGGTTGTGAAATAATGGGCGCCAGGAACTTTTATAGAACAACCGTCACTTATTTGTGTCCCCAACTTAGGGGCGCGCTCAGACATACTGTAACTAGTCACGTTGTACAGAGTTTTATACAAAGACAAACACGAACGCTTCTCTTCCGTCGGTGCCCACGCTTAACATTTACACGGAGGAACTCTGACTTAATTGCTTAGGTAGTTGAGGGACCCAGAACCCCTTTGTCTCTTCGGAACCCTTTATATAGTGATCCGACTATTCGTGGCCCCTACGGGAAATCCTGACAGGTCTCATGGTGCTTGACCCAATACCTTGCTGTCTGCATTAGGGAACTGCCACACAGACCGATGAGGAAATGTAGTGCTGATCCGTGGATAGAGCTGTTCAGCAGGCACCCGGGGGCTCTCTCTTTTTGAGACCCTTTATGGGGTGCCGTATTCCTTTAACAGACACTGTACAGGTCTCTTTTTCCATATTTAGGGGCTCCTTACTTAAGGGGTACTGGCCCTATCCGCAACATAACAAACAGGGGGGCCCGGTCTATGCTATCACCTTATTAACATACCCATCAACACTCCCCGAGGCTCCGCTTCACTGGACCTCCAGGAACCTGACCTTCCAGAGCAGTCCATCCTCCTTAAATACCCCTGCGTGGCGTATGGATCCCCATAGCAACCAGAGTGGGGCCCAGCATATACCGCTATTGAAAGTGGACCGCACTGTGCCGCAGGGGCAGTGGCACTCGGGCACCACGACCCAGCACTCAAAGGGTTAAAACAGCAGTCTGTGCTGCTCACCATTTTTTGGGGCTTGCGCTAAGGGATCTTTTCTTGTCCTTTTCTGACGCTGTGTTTACTTTTGAAATCTGACGCTCCGCCCAGGAGATATAAAGTGTTGAAATAGTACGCGTCCCGGGGGAATAAAATGGAGCTCTCTCCAGCGTCCAGTACTGTCAAAAAGGTTGCCAATTGAGAAAATGATGATTTCTAGCACTACAAAAAAACATTGATTTAATTTTGTTTAAGAGCAGGACCTGCTCGGAGGGGGGTGGGGTGCGGGGGGGGGGGGGGCAAGATGCTAACATTACATGAAATGAAACGCACATTGGCTTCTGGGTGGGAGGTGCTGCTTTAAGTTGCTACGAACGTTAATATAATGAATTCCGGGTCCCTGCTGCCTCCGCATATCTCCCCCTGAAAGGGCTGCTGCTGCAGGAAGCCGGAAAGAAGGTAGTTATCCGATCCGCAGGGATTTCCTAAAAAATGTACTGTAACGTGTGAGCGTTTATAACATAATGCGAGGCCGAGGCTGCCTTCTGTTAGCAACGTTTTTCGGAATGCAAAACACACGGGGCTCATTACAGTAAGAGAAAGGAGTGGTGCTGTGCAGGGCTCCACCAAGGGAACACATACATTATGCTCCTTGAAAAAGACAGGAAGTTGGCAGGTTGTAGAAGGGGTTTTGGGATCTGAGGTCCGGGAGACCATTGAGGGGCAGGGTTTTTCCCGGAGCGTAACGTGTGTGGGCAGATGAAAACGGAGTGGGAAAGGGATTAGGGCAGAACATTGCGGAGAGCAGTTTTATTATTAATATTATTATTCGTATTCTTTATTAGTATAGCGCCGACATATTCCGCCGCGTGGTACAATGTGGGTGCAGAGGGACATCAATGACATAAACAGAATGATATATATATATATAAATAAATAAATAAGGGCAGACAGATACAGGAGGTAATGGGAACCCTGCCCCAGAGAGCTTACACTCTAACAAAAGGTAAAGTGACCTCTCCTTGTGGGATGGGGTATACATCAGGATTGAGTATGCCTCAGGATGGAGTATAGCTACCCACATGACAAGTTGTGTTAATGTATGTTGTTACTGATTATGTGATATAGACAGTACGCTTGAACTACAGACCTGTAAGGTTTTGAAAGCTCTGTATGCACTATCATTTAATCCAGGGGTGCACAAACTGGAGTGGGGGCGCCCCCCTAGGGGGTGCTAGATTATCATGCGGGGGGGCGCAGGTTTTACAGAGGCCCCACGCGCTTCCCAAAGGCGCTTAAATGAAATGCTGGGGAAGCGGCGAAGGCCTCTGTAAACTTCACGTACCTTGGTTCAGACGGTGTCTGGAGATGCTATGGCAACGTGACATCATGCCGCCCAGAACCAAGGTAAGGGGGGGGGGGGCGCGTGGAGAGGGGGACAGCCAGCAGAGGGGCGCAGGAGAAAAAGATTGCGCTCCCCTGGTTTAATCTATGAAGAACGTAGATGTTAGCCCCCTTTTGTGCATCTGGACCTTTGTGCTTAATACTTCAATGTTATGAGGATACCTTTCAGCTCTGCATGGTAACATCTTTAGTAAAATACTAGTTAAAAAGGGGGTGGGGGGAGGTGCAGAAGTGTAACTTTGTAAATAAAAGAAGTATTGGTACTTGAGGTTTGGTATAAAGTGGTGCTCCTGGTAAGTAATTACAAAAGTAATGATACTATATGCCACAAACCCCAAATCCTTACAGCTTGACCACTGAACACTTAGGCCAGGTCCCCAGTGGCCGCTGCGGCTCGCGCTACAGCGTGTGCGCCACACACAAGGCACAGCCCTCTTTGGGCGACCGCCTTGGCCACAAGAGAAGATTTTTGACACGGTGGTCAAGTATTGGCCACGTCAAGGCGGTGGTTCAGCCAATGAAGGCGAACCAGTAGCGCGACGTCATGGACGTCATCCCCATTACCCCGGCAGGCGAACCGGTTCCCCATTACCCTGGCGGGCGATACGGTTCCCCCCGGCGGGCGATACGGTTCCCCATTACCCCGGCGGCCGATACGGTTCCCCATTACCTCGGACCAGCACCATTTTGACTCATACAACATTTTCCAACAGTAAGTACCTTTTCTCCAAACTATCTAACAAGAACTATTACTGCACTAAGTTACTGTACAAGAAGAGAAGTAATCTCTGTGCTGCCAGAGGGGACTCCAAGTGGTTACTTCTGTCCTTGAGGCACGGTGGGTCAACTCCAGCCCGCAAGACCCCCCAAAGAGGTCAGGTTTTATGGATATCCCAGCTTCAGCACAGGTAGCTCAATCAGTGGCTCAGTCGGAGACTGCTTGACCTGTGCTGAATAATAATAATAATAATATTATACATTTATTTTTGACCCAGAACCCACAGATCTCACTCCCCTGTGTTCCTGGAAGCTAGGAATACAGATTGTACATACTGTAGAAAGGGCGTATTTACAAATGACATGCTGTAGCCCACCAGTGACCCCCAGCCAGTGCTAATCTGCACCGTTTTGGCAGCTGGTAGATGTGATTGGGGGATGGTGGGAGTACAGACCGACCTCTGCTAACGCAGAACTGACTGATTCTGGGGCCTCCGTACTGATATAGCAGAAGTGCATTGTCCTAGCTGTTGTAGAGCCTGCTCAGGGGACAGCCTGCTGCTTCTAGTATAAGAACAGTTGATGTAATGATAATGTTCTTTGACACTAAAAAAAAAGAAGACTTAAAACTGATGTTGGTGCTTATCACACACTATCAGAATTGTTTGTAACGTTTCTCCTTCAATGTTAATTTTACAGCATAACCCCTTCTCCCCCCCCCTGCACCTCCTTTCACACTGCTGATGGATGGATGGTCCTACATACTCTCCACATTTCTCACTATCCCTTTCATCCATGTATCCCCTCTGCAATTCCTTCTCTACCTCAGCTGCCTTATATTGTTATCTTGGTTTTTACATCTGTGATAAACTCCTGGAATATTTAGTAACTCTGTATTGCCGACCTGAGGAAGAGAGATCTCTCGTAAGCTTGTCTTATCTATTGCTAGTCCAAATAAAAAAGGGATCACCCAATACTGAAGTGCTCATTTATTTAGCATGATAAGAATAGGAATATAGAAGATAGTAGGGGAATATCTCTGGCACGCCAGAGGCCCTGACGTATGAAAGTAGCAGGTACGTTACAGGCACGTTCTCGTCTTCTAGGGGACGATTAGGCTGACCTCTCTGACGGAACGCCACTCCACTTCTGTTTCCAACATCCGGGCGCCATTCGGGCCGTGGAATCGCTCCCTGGAGCGGTCACATGACCCAGAAGTGCCGGCCGGAGGTCCAGTGGCACTCTAAAGGTTAATCATAATCATGTTTCTTTAAAGAAGACAGATAGGTTCATTATAAAGAAGTTGGAATATTTGTCAATCTGTATTGACGACCTGAGGAAGAGAGAGATCTCTCTAAAGATTGTCTTATAATATCAATTGTTAGTCCAAATCAAAAAAGGTACCACCTAATACTGAAGTGCTCATCTACTCGGCACTACCGCAACTGGACTGACTAACATGGCTGTTTCTAGTTAATTCAAAGAAGTTCAGAGAATGTTCTATGGTGAGCTGGGTGGATTGTCTTTGCCACTTTAAGACAAATAACCGTATTGTATATGGTGAGATGTAGGGTAATTGTAAAGTTAACAAAGCAGTAACTTCCTACCAAGTGAATGGATGTTACTGCCGCAGTGGCCAACACGTAAAAGCTTCTTGAGGGAGATTTGGGATGAAAAGGAGGGAGAATTCAAAAACTTCCACTGACCTGCCGAGGACGAGGGAAACATTTTCAGGGTGAAAAAAAATTAAAAAAAAATGATACGTTATACAGCGATCCCTGATAGTCATGGGGAGCTGGCCAGTATGGCTACTGCATCCTTAATTATACTGTATGGTATGCCACGTCTCACTAAATCGCAGGCATTATTTGTTGTGCAAAGCTGTTAGCCAAAACAAAGATTGCAATAGCCAAGATGGGAGAGAATGAGGGCTTGCAATGAAAAAAAAAAAAAAAAAATATTAGCTGCAAAGCTACAGAATAAAAGGTTTGAATATAGTGACATTGTGAAGGAAGAATTGGCACATTAGGGCTGTTATATACTGTGTGTGGCTGTGCGCCCGCGCGCGTGCCTGTGCGAAGGCGCGTGCACATGCCGCACACGTTTTGTCTGTATACTGTGCGCGAGTGTAAGGTACTGTGTGTGTATATGTGTGTGTATATATGTATGTATGTATGTGTGTGTGTTTAAATGCGTTTTCAAATAAATGAATCCTTTAATAATTTTTTTAACAACATTATACATACATTCATACATACACACACATAAACTTACATTTTCAGTGGCGGTAGCGGCGCAAATTCTTTCTTTTTCTCATCTTCCCCCCTGTCGGCCGGTTCCACGCTCCCTGCCGTGCGCGCTCGGCACCATTATAGAATGGCTGACTAACCTCAGCCAACTAAAACTGCCGCGTATGCGCGCGTGCGCACTATAGAACCGGCCTTACTAGGAATTCTAATTCTGCTTCCGAAAACCTCTAAACTTGGACCTGCAATGCATTCAATCGGGTGGTGCGACTTTGAGGGGGCTTTGGAAAGTCCCACTCAGAAACCCTTTACAGTGCCGGAATATCCACAGCCCCTGAGAGCCACAAACCTTACAGCAACTTCATTGTCATCAGTGAGAATCCCCTGAAGTATATGAGACAGCATTAAAAATCAGTGAGACGTAATAAGGCTAATCTACACATGTAGCCTAATTCACTTTCCCCCGTGTTTGGGGTTTGCTAGGGCAGGGGTGCTCAATTCCCCCCCCCCCCCAACAAGTCAGGTTTTCAGGATATCACAGCTTCACCACAGGTGCCTCAATCAGAGGCTCAGTCAAGACTGAGCCTCTGATTGAGCCACCTGTGCTGAAGCAGGGACTGATTGAGCCACCTGTTCTGACGCTAGGATATCTTGAAAACCTGACCTGTTGGGGGGGATTGGGGACCGGCATTGAGGACCCCGTGTACTAGGGAAAAAGCTTTGCGGACAAACTGCGTACGCAGTGAAAATTGCCTGCAGCCGTCCATGAAACAGCCGCGTACAGCAAATCGGGCTGCATCTGTACTCCTCACCATACGAAGTACGTACCCTGGGGATACCCTGAACTATTTCTGTAGTATAGATGTTCCACGAGGTCTTAAATGTGGCAATCCACTGTGCTCGACTCAAAATTAATATGGTTTTAGGAACCTTTCTCTTGAGCCTTTAATCTTCGAATGTTTTCATTATCATTGTGCCACTAACAATTCCTGAGATACCTAGCACAGAAAAACAAGGCCCGAGGGACGAAGTCTAATTGTTGCCAGTGATGTCTGCAAGAACCTGACACACAATCTCTGACAAACTGGAATCAACATAAGAAATCTTCAGGGATTGCTAAAAAAACAAAAAAAAACAACCCACAGATCCCAAAACAAAGAGGGAAAAAAACACACCGGTATCACCTTCATCTTTATGGTAAAAAAAAGTAACAAGATCACGTTGAGGGAATAAGGCTAAGGCCCCGCTCCCAGAGTCAGCGCACCTGCGCTGCTGACAGGCGGTGCGCTGAGATACACAGACCGCGATCTGCGGTCTGTAGGGAGCGGGAGCCGGAGCTGGAGGTGGGCGGGAGGTGGGAGGTTTGATCGGGAGGTGGGCGGGAGGTGGGAGGTTTGATCGGGAGGTGGGCGGGAGGTGGGAGGTTTGACAGGGAGGGGGGGCGTGGCTTGAGCGGAGGGACCCGCTACTCCCCCCCCCCTCCCTCCACGGACTCGGGCTGGAGCTGGAAGGTAAGTTTAAACACACACACGCAGGCACTCATTCATACACACACACACACACGCACACACGCACACACACACACAGGCAGGCAGGCACTCACGCACTCATACACACACACACGCGCGCACACACAGGCAGGCACTCACGCACTCATACACACACACACACACACAGACAGAGGCAGGCACTCGGGCACACACACACACAGACAGGCACTCACGCACTCAGACACATACACACACAGACAGGCACGCACTCAGACAGGCACGCACTCAGACACACACACAGACAGGCACTCACCTGCTTTCACTCCACACTCCTCCCCGCTCCCCGAAGCCTCTCCTCCTCCCGAAGCCTCCCCTCCCCATTGGCTCACAGCCACACACGTCACGCGTCAAAGCTAGAAAACACCATTCTCTGGTGTCTCCAGCGGCTGACGCGCTACAGCGTGTAGTGCTCTGTGCAGCCAGTGGGGACCGGGACCGGCTCGCGAGGATTCCCCTGCTGGTGGGGAACTCGCGACCCGCCGCCCGCGCCAACGAGCGCAGCGGGACCGAGGCCTTAGACAGACGGCAGTGGGAGGTGAATTTAGCTACAGTATAAATGCATTTTGGAGACGATCGAGGTGAAAATAAGGTTATTCTGTAACGACAATTCGTGCCCGGTTCGGGGGCAACTCCCTTTAATATGACATTAACCCATTAAATATAACGTTAACCCACATTTAACTCATTAAATATAACATTTAACCCATTAAAATAGGTTAAAGCAGCAATACTACTTTCCACCTTTTTTCCCCCTTCTTTTTATATGTAAAGCGTGCGACAATGTATAATTGTACATTCTCACCTGAGCTGGCAAGCGTTTGGTGCTCCTGTTATACAGCTGTAAAAAAAATACATTCAGATACGGCATGTTTTAATTAAACCTCCAAAACAAAACAAGTTTCCTAAGAGACCCATCCGCTTATATATAGTGAGGATCCCAGACATATCTTACCTAATGTAGGATTCGGAGGGAGCTATCCTATCTCTATACAGAAGACATAACACCTACCCTTGAAGCGTGGCATAGGGAGGAGTGTAGGTAACGATGAGTGGCCGGATATTTGGGGCGGGTTACGTAAGACTTCTGTTTCTGCCTCACTCACGGAAACAAGCTATAGCATTTTCTATAGCGCGTACCTGACTCCTGTTATATTAGCCCGGATGCCACCCGGCCAAACTGACGTCTGCTGGATGTGGGCCGAGAGCAGAGGATCTGCACGTGTGGTGGAGCTGCCCGAAAGTTACCTCTTTTATCAATAAAAGGTTTTTAGTGAGATAAAGAATATCACAGAGGTAGATGTCCCCTTCCGGCCTGAGAATGCGCTGCTCGGGCTCCGGCTAATCGATGCAAGTATCCCCTAGACATACGAAAATCCTAATTAGACATCTCATCTATGCCGCCAAAAATATACACTGTGGACCACCCTCTTCTCCTTCACATTCTCCATACTCTTGGTATTCGGAATAAAGCTTTATCCTGGATCTCCTCTTACCTCTCCCATCGTACTTTCAGTGTCTCTTTTGCTAACACCTCCTCCTCCTCTATTGATCTCTCTGTGGGGGTACCCCAGGGCTCTGTCCTGGGACACCTTCTCTTTTCTCTTTACAAACTCTCTCTAGGTGACCTAATCACATCTTTTGGGTTTAAATATCACCTCTATGCTGATGACACACAAATTTACCTTTCAACCCCTGACCTTACACATGCTACACAGACCAAAGTTTCTGATTGCCTCTCTGGAATATCATCCTGGATGGCCATCCACCGACTGAAACTTAACATGGCAAAAACAGAGCTCCTTATACTTCCTCCCAAACCTGGCCCTACTACCTCCTTCCACATTGCTATTGGAAATACGATCATTCACCCAGTAGCCCAAGCACGCTGCCTAGGGGTTACACTTGATTCCTCTCTCTCATTCTCCTCTCATATTCAAAACGTTTCTAAAACTTGTCGCTTTTTCCTCCGCAATATCACAAAGATACGCCCTTTCCTCTGTTACTCAACTGCTAAAACCCTGACTCAGGCCCTCATTCTCTCACGTCTCGATTACTGCAACCTCCTGCTGTCCGGCCTTCCTGCCTCTCACCTGTCTCCCCTACAATCTATCCGAAACGCTGCTGCCAGAATCACTCCACTCTTTCCTAAATCTGTCTCCGCACCTCCCCTCCTGAAATCCCTCTCCTGGCTTCCGATTAAATCCCGTATCTCACACTCAATTCTCCTGCTCACTTTTAAAGCTTTACTCTCTTCTGCCCCTCCTTACAGCTCAGCCCTAATTTCTCGCTATGCACCATCCAGACTCTTGCGTTCTTCTCAAGGATAGTGATACAAATGTGGAATTTCAATACCTGGCGCATACAAATAATATGATTACAATACAATATAAAATAAAGGATATATATTCCAATGAAGTGAAGTCCTTATCAATGTCTATTAGTAGAATGGACTCTGTCCTCAAGTTGGGTTGAATAAAGTCTCTCTTATGCAGCAAGTTGTAGTCCTATGATATGAGACAAAAAACAGAGACACCACATTGCGCAGTGGTGCGCACATTAGGGAGTTTAGGCTCCCTAAACGGACGTCAATTAGGACTCTCATCCACTCTCCGGTCAGTTCACTGAATAGTGACGTCAGCACGCCCAAGCCTGGATAGCGCGAGACACACGCGATCAGAGGCAGGAGCTGACAGAGACTGGGGTTTGCTGTGGGACAGCCGGGTCGGGCGTTTGAATTGTTTTTAAACTCACGGATATTGTGAGTATATTTCTGCACCTAGTTGGGATGCGTTATTAAATTTGTCTAGACTATTGCGCAATCCTTTGTCTTTTATATACCCCTTGCTGGAGATATATACAGGAGACAAGTACAGAAGAAGAAAACACTTTCCAGAGACGAAGTTTCTTCCAGGATCCAGGAGAGGCAGGAATACCACGTGGGGTTCGTGTTAACCTGTGAACGTCTGGACCAGAAGAAACACAGATACAGATTCTCTCAACTGCATGCGACCCACTCTAACTACTATCCACACTTACTAGAGTAAATGGGCATTTCACTTAGAGTCATATAAAGGGAGGACTTCATTGCTGTAAAGTCAATACTGCGCAATGTGGTGTCTCTGTTTTTTGTCTCATATCATAGGACTACAACTTGCTGCATAAGAGAGACTTTATTCAACCCAACTTGAGGACAGAGTCCATTCTACTAATAGACATTGATAAGGACTTCACTCCATTGGAATATATATCCTTTATTTTATATTGTATTGTAATCATATTATTTGTATGCGCCAGGTATTGAAATTCCACATTTGTATCACTATATTGTTTTAGGGTTCATTTGAGATTGCACCCTTAGTAGAATCACCAGGCAGCTTAAGCACACGCATTTATGCACTGCACATTTATACATTTGGTCTAGCGCTAGTTTAGTAATTTTTGTTCTTCTCAAGGATGTCTTCTTTCTACCCCCTTTGTATCTAAAGCTCTCTCCCGCATTAAACCTTTCTCACTTTCTGCCCCACACCTATGGAATGCCCTTCCCCTCAATACCCGACTAGCCCCCTCGCTATCCACCTTTAAGACTCACCTTAAGACACATCTGCTTAAAGAAGCATATGAATAGCACTGGATAATCATGGACACATGATACATAAAGCTTGGCCCCCTGCAGACGTACTTACTAGAATTCCCTCCTACTGTCTCTGTACGTTCTCCCTACCTACCAATTAGATTGTAAGCTCCTCGGAGCAGGGACTCCTTCCTTAATGTTACTTCTACAGTATGTCTGAAGCACTTATTCCCATGATCTGTTATTTATATTATTTGTTATTTATATGATATGTATTACTACTGTGAAGCGCTATGTACATTTATGGCGCTATATAAATAAAGACATACAATACAATAACAAGGGAAAGAACCTCCACCCCATCCATGGAAGAATGGTGGGACGGTGCATATCATTAAATAATGGAGTAGCTGACATTCTCCCTTAGATATCAAACACCAGAATATCATAAACTATGGTTTCACTACCAGGAGTATAATGGATTGTCCGAATGATACATAACAGACTTTGGAAATGGGTTTTTGGGCCATAAGGCCACAGTCCTTCATACACCGAACAAGGTTAAGACTGAAGTTGGGCAAATAGTATTATGTTAGAACAGTGTGATGAGTCAATCCACCAGGACCCCTGTAATCATGTCAAATGTATCAAACGCCTTTGAATGCTGACCCCTGATTGGTTACTAAGTCCGGAGACGCAATACCGGCATACATATACATGTACAGAGAGGTAATACCGGCATACATATACATGTACAGAGAGGTAATACCGGCATACACATACATGACCCCCCCCCCCCCCGCACACATACATGTTTTCCCCCCCACACACATACATGTTGTCCCCCCACACACATACATGTTGTCCCCCCACACATAGATGTCGTCCCCCCACACACATACATGTTCCCCACGCACACATACATCTCCCCGTCCCCCCGCACACATACATGTCGTTGTCTTCCCCCCCCCCACACACACATACATGTTGTCGTCTTCCCCCCCACACACATACATGTCGTCGTCTTCCCCCCCCCCCCGCACATATACATGTCCGGTATTATCTCTCATTTTTTCCCGGACAGAGCAACCAAGTACTGGGCTGTCCGGTTCAATACCGCAAACCTGGCAACCATAGCTACAGATGTTTGTAATAATTTGTTGCCGAAGGACAGAGCTCACAAACGTGTGTCAGAGCCTGTTTCAAAAGAGGAAGTGGATATGACTTTCTAAATGGTTTCTGTAGCAACCAAGGGATGATCAGTACATTAAAAACAAAAATCATACTAAATAGCATTAGGAGTTAACAAAAATAATAATAATAAAAATGCAGACAGTATTATCTAATACTACAGGACTGATTTTAAAAAAACGTCTAGGATTTTTAACGTTTTGCTGCTTCAAGTGTTATTCTTTATCTGTATAAAAGGAATGCTAATGCACTAATTTAATTATCACTTAAATCATATTCATCTCATATTCACTGACAGTGCTTAATGGCTTAACACCGGCAAGCAATGCTATAGATATGGCAGTCCTTACTGCTCCAGCAGTGAGGCACCCAACGTGGGAGCAGAAACGCCTGCCGCATCTGTATTTTATATTACTTAATGTGCAGAACAAATTCACATCGCCTCTCCCCATTATCTCTTAGCACACCATGCCTCCCCTGCAGCGAGGGATTCTGGGTAATGGCATGTAAATGTCAGTTCTAAATGGCAACACTCGTTACAGTAAGAACCGGAGAATCCTTCCGAGATATATAAGGTTGCATTGAGTTTTCATACCTCGCCGGTCTCTCCTATCAGTCTGAGTGAAAGCAGACAAGGAATAGGAGGTTATCGGAATCGGTCACACGTATGAAGAATTGTTCTACTCCTCAATAAAGGGTGTAATAATGTTACATTGATGCAGAGAAAAAACGGTTGACATAAATGTACAAGAAAGGTTCTGCAGCAATATCGGAGTTTTTTGATTGATAAAACTAATATCATCATACAACACATTTTTTTTAAAATCAACAGTACATACTGTACACATTAACCCAGAAACCCTATACACCAGAGGAAAAAGCACTGTACTTTTATGCCAGGATCGAGCCACTGATTGAGCCACCTGTGCTGAAGCAGGGATATCCTGAAAACCTGACCTGTTGGTGGCCCTTGAGGACTGAAGTTAGCCACCCCTGTTCTAGGTTCATCCCCACAATAAACATCCAATAAATAGGAATTCCAGTAATCTCACTGGGTAAGCGGAGGAGAATAATGAGGTTTTCGGCTTTTATTTTTGTACACGATTGTCCCTTCTAAGTTAACCTGAGACACCCACTATGGGGAAAAAAAAGTCTCTCAAAAAAAACATAGTCATTAATTGTTTTCCAGGGTTTTTTTTTCGGCATAGAATTATTAGTAAATATAGAGTTTTCTAGGCGGAAAAAAAAACAACCACTCTTTGGTTGTATGTGACATACTGTAGGAATTATTATCATTTTGTTGGGATTGCCAAGGGTGGCTTCAGGGCTCAGGCACAAACCCAGAAGCATTGAGGCCGGACAAGTCTTAGTTACTCCGCGATACTGCAGGCATACAATTGCATTTTAACCCTTTGCTTGCCGGAGGGATTGTGATGCCCGAGTGCCATGGCCTCTCTAGCAGAATGTGGTCACGTGACCACGGCGGCCATTTTGTAGGCAACGGAGGAGAATCCTGACTGGTTGCCAGACTCCATGGTGTAGTAGACTCTGTCCTGGGACACTCAAAGGGTTTAAGGGGCATTCCCCTAATGCCAGATTATTTCCTTCGACTTCCTCACAATCCTTTACAATAGGGTAACTGATTTCACCTATTTTTTTCCCCCCCAAAACCGAAATATTGGTGTCATTTGATGTCAACATGAGGCCTCAAACAAACTAATCTGAGAACCCTTTCTGGGAGATTTTACTAAGCGCCGATGAGGGGAAACTTCCCCCGATGCACCATCAACTGCCATGTTTTTCTTAATCTCTCGTTTATGAGGTTACCATGGTAACCTTTAGACCGCACTGGGCTCTGGGGAGAGGACCATTTTAACATCCCGTGACAATTCATATTTCAAACACCTATATCTCCTGAAGGGTGAATCGGGTTTTAAAAATAAAAACAGCATTGGAAAGAAGAGATATTTGAGAAATTAGCTTAGAAAAATGAAATGCAGCAAAAATCAGCGCAGGCTGTAAAGAGCATCACACAAAGCTTATTTTCAGAATGGGTCATGTTGACGGGAACTGCACTTTTCATTGATATTTCCCTAAAACAGCTAAAATCTCATTCGTAAGTATCGTGGGTCCTTATAGAGTATAATGAAGGGACTTCCAGTTTGCGGGAGCTGGGGTAACGGTTTAACCCGGAACAAGACATATGGGTCATATGAAGAGGTTACCCCACTAGCGACTGCTGCCAGGAACCTTGCAAAACGTTCATATCCAGAAGCACAGAGTCAATCTCAGCTCAATGGTGAAAGGTGTGACGTGCTCGAGACACACACATACATACACCTCTCCGCTCCATGCTGTTTCCTCCTCTCCTTGGCCCCACTCCCAGTCTCCTGACATCTCCTCCTGGTTGGCTGCATTACCCAGCAGCAGCCAATCAGGATGGAAGAAACTGCCCAGCCCCCTAGCAACTGCCCAGCCCCCTAGCAACAGCCCCTCTTCTCTCCCTGCGCCCGCCCCAAGTTGGTCAGGTCACCATGTCCAGAGAGGTAATACCGGTATACACACACATGTCCAGTATTGTTTCTTAAATTTTTAATGGACAGAGTATCCAAATACAGGACAGTCCGGTTTAATACTGGCCACCCTAATTCACCAAGGTGTGCTAAGCTTTAGCATGTTTGTTACTTCCCATTCATTTAAATGAGGGCGTGCTGAAGCATAGCACCTTTTAGTGAATATGGGCCATAGTGAGTTGGAGACCACTCGGGATGCCAGCGATGCCCTGGTGGGTGTACAATGTGGCACTCCCAATGTCTTTACATTGTTGCATGGTCTGAACGCCACTGTCAGCTTCTACCCCCTATCAGTGACAGATGTGAGTGTGAGACAGCAGGAGAATGGGGCCTGTAGTGAGAATTGGGGCAGCTGCCTAAGGCGGCACTGTGTTGATAAGTGTCCGTGCTCCCAATCTTATCTGACCCTAACCATGAACCCAATAATAGAAGAGGTAAAGGCATACTGTACAGCAGATAACTCTCAGAAATCCCACCTCTGTGCATATCTGGGCCCTAGGACAGCAAGCTTTTATATTCCCAGCAGTGCAGTTGTCCCAAAAGATGAACTAATACCTATATATTTTGTTATATAGAGCAGGTTTGCGCAAAGTAAGAGGGTGGCGCCCCGAGATTTTTTTTGGGGGGGGGGGGTGGGGGGTGGCGCAGCTATTACAGTGGCCCCGCGCTTCCCCGAAAGCATTTAAAATAAATGCCGGGGATCGCGCGAGGCCTCTGGAACATTGTACTTACCTGGCCTTCCCAGCGACGCGTCTCCATGGCAACCTGGCGCGGGGTCACGTTACATGACCCCGCGGCGTCATTTGATGCCGGAGCCGTGCGGGGAGTGGTGCGAGCCGGAGGGGAGAGGAGACAGGGAGGGGCGCAACAAGGAATCTTTGCGCACCCCTGATATAGAGAACGAAGCCTGCGTATTGTATTATATGTCTTTATTTGTATAGCGCCCTTAATGTACATAGCGCTGCACAGTAGTAATACACATGGTAATCAAATAAATAACAGATAATATAAATAACAGGTCATGGGAATAAGCGTTTCAGACATAAAGGTAACATTAAGGAAGAGGAGTCCCTGCTCCGAGGAGCTTACAGTCTAATTGGTAGGGAGGGAGGACGTACAGAGACAGTAGGAGGGAATTCAGGTAAGTGCGTCTGCAGGGGGCCAAGGTTAATGTATCAAGTGTCCAGGATTATCCACAGTGCTATTCATATGCTTGTTTAAGCAAGTGGGTCTTAAGGTGGGCTTCCGAATAGGAATGGAGGAATCCTGTGGGGTGGTTCAATCTTGTTTTCTCTTACAGGAAAGGCGGGACCGGTCGGGACACGGTCGACCTCGCTTTGCGGCGCTGGTACGTCGTCCACGACTCGTAAGCGGACGGGGCGGGGCGCCCTGGCGGGCCTGCAAACAGAACTCGGAGGGGCAAGGGCCTCGGGTCACATCGCCGCCGGGGACCGGGACACCAAAGGGTAAGCGTAAGAGAGCTACGCATTTAGGGGGGGGGGGAGCTACCTGTCCAGGCATCCGCGGTTCCCCGAATTCGGTAGCGGGGGCGGCGGGCAATGCCGAGGCGAGATTGATCAGCATAATGGAAAAGGTCGTTCAGCCGGCGTTACTAGCGGCAGGCATAGGCAAGTCAAGCGAGGCACAAGGAGGAACAGCAGCAAGGGCGAACCCCGGAGCAGTAAGCGCGTCAGCTAGGATTACACAGGAGCAGGCTTTGACGGGGGAGGAAGGCGCTAGCGGGGGCGCGGCCAGCGCAGGACCAGCAGTTAGTCAGGTAACAGCGGCAGGTCAGGGAGCGGGAGTAACGACAGCAGCTAGCGCAGTAGGAGGAGCAGCGGAAGGGATGGGGACCATGGTGCCAGTAGCGGCATCAGGGTCAAAGAGGGTGGGGGATGCGGCATATGGTGATTCGTACCCAGCGGTCACCCGGGTGCGGGGGTCAGCACCCCAAGTCTAAATGTTACAAGGACAGTAAGGGGTTTAAGGGGACAGGACAGCAGGATGGCGTGAACGCCAATTTCGGTAGAGACAATGGCGCCTTAGCGGGAAAGACACCCCAATGAAGGGGCAGCCGAGTTATTGCAGAAGGGTTCAGGGAGGCAGCGAGCGAGAGTATGGCGGTACGGGCCTGATTTAAGGGGGGGTTAAACAGGCCCGTCGGTGGCGGTAGTTGGGGGGGCGGGGTAGGTGCTTGTCCTGCCAGGGGGGGCTCGGGGCTGGTAAAGCAGGTTGGAGCGAGGGGGCAGGTCACCGGGACGTACTTCCGGGTGCCCCCTCTTGCATTACCCAGCACCGAGCACTTTCTGGCGCGGACGGGCAGCACGCTATCTCAGTTATGATTATGTTTATTATTAATAAACAAAGCCGCGGCCATTATACCTCCAGACTGTGTCCTCTCGTTATTGGTACGTTACATGTAAATAATACTAGGAGAGGGGGGGAAGCTCGCGCCTCCCTGGTCATGAAAGCTGGCCTAGCCTGAATGGGCGGCACAGCAGATGACCGGGGGGCTCGGCCTCCCCGAACCGGATTGGCCGCAAGAGTGGCCGGGGGAGCGGTCTTAGGTATAAAGCCGGCAGCTAGGAGGGATGTCCGGCATATATAGTGCTATTTAGACATTGTATAATACACAGGGAAATATATAAAAAATGGGGAGAAGTGCAAGGTGAAGACTGGAAGATAGATTGTAAGCTCTCCGGGGCAGGGAATCCTTGTCCTAATGTTACTTTTATGTCTGAAGCGCTTATTCCCATTATGCGTTATATTATTAAGTCATGTGTATTACTGCTGGGAAGCGCTATGTGCATGGATGGCGCTACATACAGTTAATAAAGATATACATACATACATACAGAGGTGTCCCGCCCGATGAACTTAAACTTTAACATCCTCACTTCCAGTCTGTGAGAACAGGGCTGAATACCCGGACGTGTCATTTGTTGCCATAGTGTAGAATTGGGGGTCCCGTTTTGCCTCTGGGAGCTGCTTGCCACTGATCATTAAAAGGTGCAAACTGTGCTGCTCTGACTAAAAGAATGATGTCGCTTTTCATGTCCACACTGGTATCTTCCATTCTGTATGCAAGTATGTATATATATATATATATATATATATATATATATATATATATACAGTTAGGTCCGGAAATAATTGGACACTGACACAATTTTCATAATTTTGGCTCTGTACGCCACCACAATGGATTTGAAATGAAACAACCGAGATGCAATAGAAGTGAAGACTTTCAGCTTTAATTCAAGGGGTTGAACAAAAATATTGTATGAAACGTTTAGGAATTGCAACCATTTTCATACACATTCCCCTTATTTCAGGGGCTCAAATGTAATTGGACAAATTAACACAATCATAAATAAAATGTTCATTTTTAATACTTTGTCGAGAATCCTTTGCAGGCAATGACTGCTTGAAGTCTGGAACGCATGGACATCACCAAACTCTGGGTTTCCTCCTTTGTGATGCTTTGCCAGGCCTTTACTGCAGCTGTCTTCAGTTGTTGTTTGTTTGTGGGTCTTTCTGCCTTAAGTTTTGTCTTCAGCAAGTGAAATGCATGCTCGATCGGGTTGAGATCAGGAGATTGACTCGGCCATTGCAGAATATTCCACTTCTTTGCCTTAAAAACTCTTGGGTTGCTTTCGCAGTATGTTTTGGGTCATTGTCCATCTGTAAAGTGAAGCGCCGTCCAATCAACTTCGCTGAATTTGGCTGAATCTGAGCAGACAATATATTCCTATACACTTCAGAATTCATCCGGCTGCTTCTGTCTTCTGTCACATCATCAATAAACACGAGTGACCAGTTCCATTGTAAGCCATTCATGCCCATGCCATCACACTGCCTCCACCGTGTTTTACAGATGATGTGGTATGCTTCGGATCATGAGCCGTTCCAAGCCTTCTCCATACTTTTTTCTTCCCATCATTCTGGTACAGGTTGATCTTGGTTTCATCTGTCCAAAGAATGCTGTTCCAGAACTGGGCTTGCTTTTTTAGATATTGTTTAGCAAAGTCTAATCTGGCTTTTCTTTTCTTGAGGCTTATGAATGGTTTTCACCCTGTGGTGAACCCTCTGTATTTGCTCTCATGAAATCTTCTCTTTATGGTAGACTTGGATAATGATATGCCTACCTCCTGGAGAGTGTTCTTCACTTGACTGGATGTTGTGAAGGGGTTTTTCTTTACCATGGAAGGATCCTACGATCATCCACCCCTGTTGTCTTCCGTGGATGTCCAGTCCTTTTGTGTTGCAGAGCTCACCAATGCGTTCTTTTTTTCTCACAATGTACCAAACTGTTGATTTGGCCACTCCTAGTGTTTCTGCTGTCACTCTGATGGATTTTCTTTTTTTTGCAGTTTAAGCATGCCCTGTTTCACTTGCATTGAGAGCTCTTTTGACCGCATGTTGTGGGTTCACAGCAACAGCTTCCAAATGCGAATGCCATACTTGGAATCAACTTCAGACCTTTTACCTGCTTAGTTGTTGATGAAATAACGAAGGAATAGCCCACACCTGTCCATGAAACAGCTTTTGAGTCAATTGTCCACTTACTTTTGGTCTCTTGAAAAAGAGGGGGCTACATATTAAAGAGACGTAATTCCTAAACCCATCCTCCAATTTGGATGTGAATACCCTCAAATTAAAGCTGATAGACTGCACTTTAACCCCATATTCATTATTTAACTGTAATTTGAATTTATTTTGGTACACAGCCAAAATAACAAAACTTTTATCAGTGTCCAATTATTTCCGGACCTAACTGTATCTATATATATATATATATATATATATTTATATATATATATATATATATATATAAAAATATATATATATATATATTAATGCAAATATAGCTGTATGCTCATCTGCATGTCTTAGGCAGGTCTGCAACCCCGCCTTTCCCCATTATCACCCAGCATACAGCACTTCCACTGCAGCAAGGGATTCTGGGAAATGACATGCAAATGAGTGCTTTCCTGTGGAGGGTTTTTGTCACTTTTTTTACTCACCATAACTTAACTCAGTATATATATATATATATATATATATATATATATATATATATATATATATATATATATATCACACACATATTCCCAGTAAGCTCAAGCTCTAACTCCAACACCCACAACACCATGAATATATATATTTATGCAAAAAAAGTGCTATTTACACACACACGCACGCACGCACGCACACACACACACACACACACATATATATCCTATACAGTATGTATAGTGACAATATTATGTTAATATTTATATATATTTTTTATTTTCATCTGTATAAGTAAAGTTTGCATTTCAGGAGGATAATAATTGAGCAGTGGCACGGTTTGCTTAAAATCCACATTATCATGAGATGATCGTCCATGCGAGTTCTCCAAGTCTCTATTTTACAGTTGCAGAATAATTAGGGACCAGAAACGCACTGGTTGCCAGTTAAAATAAATAAATATGCCTTTTAACTAGGTCCAGTTGACCACATGACTAATCACAGGGGGTTCCGGGTGTATCCAGATGGGTCCATGGATGGGACGTCCCGAGAGGTTCTCAAGGGGCACTATGCCCTACCCCCCCCCCATCCTTAGAGTGATGGGGTACCCATGACGGGGCGTACATATCGCCCACTCATTCTCTTTTTCTTTTTCTTCTTTTCTATTACCCCCCATTCTTCCCTACCTACCTTCCCCAGCCCACGCTAAACAGAGACAAAACCCAGCTGAGCCGAACGGAAAGTCCAGACACTGAGATTACACAAAGCAACTACGCAGATCACAAGAGGAGCTCTGAAGGCAAGCCCCCCCTCCATCGTGGGAAAATGGAGGGAAAGGTAAGACGCAATACACACGCCAAAACCATAAATGGCTCTTAAAACGACACTTAAATTAATATCCTTAAATGTTAGAGGGTTAAATTCGACCATCAAAAGAAAACTTGCCCTCCAAGAGTTCAAAAAAACAAAAGGCGACATGCTATTTTTACAGGAAACGCATTTCAATACTACGACCCCCCCAAACACCTTCCAGAGGGTTTTCCCACAGGCGTACTATGCGTCATGCCCCACAAAAAAAAGAGGGGTAGCGGTCTTATTTAAGCATACGGTCAAATTCTTGTTAAAACAAGAGACTGCTGACCCAGAAGGGAGATACATTATCCTCCAAGGTACCCTGTCGGGAGTGGATGTCACTCTTGTTAACATCTATGACCCAAACGAAGGCCAACCCAAATTCTTAAGAGACCTATGTGACCTTATCAACCCCCAAACTCGAACTACATTGTTATTAGCAGATTTAAATATGATAGCAATGCCGGAACTAGATAGAACAAACCCCTCAGGGACTCCACATCCCCGTGTCACGGAAAAAAATGCCAGAGAATTTAGACAGATAATAAAGGAGTTCTCCCTGACAGACATTTGGAGGGCCCAGCACCAGGGGCAGCGGGACTACTC
This sequence comes from Ascaphus truei, assembly GCF_040206685.1. Lineage (NCBI taxonomy): Eukaryota > Metazoa > Chordata > Amphibia > Anura > Ascaphidae > Ascaphus > Ascaphus truei. The sequence continues at coordinate 400,507,148 of NC_134486.1, forward strand.
CTATTTCTCCCCCCCCACACCAAACCTACTCAAGGATTGATTATTTTCTGGGTACTAAAGACATCTTCCAGGCAACCTCCCAGTCAGACATAGGATCAATATCTTGGTCGGATCACGCCCCGGTCTCGCTGACACTCTCCCTCCCCTTCTATAGAACTAACCAATATAATTGGAAACTGAACGATTCTCTGTTAAACCAAGTAGATGTAGAAATAGAGATTAAACAAAAACTCAGAGAATACTTCACGCTGAATAAGGGCTCTGTAGAGTCACCAGCAATGTTATGGGAAGCCCATAAGGCGACAATCAGAGGGAATATCATCTCCATAGCATCACATAAGAAAAAAATAAAGCAAAAACTCTATAATGAGCTAGCGGAGAAAGTCCAACTTTTGGAGCAGAAACATAAAACTAATCCCTCGAAAAAACTATTCAAATTGCTAGACAAAACTAGATCTGAACTTAAGCAGACCCAAATGGATGAAGTGGAGAGGGCGTTACGGTGGACCAAACAAAACTATTATGATAAAGGTAATAAAGCCGACCGATTACTCGCCTCCAAATTGCGCGGTATGAGAGCTAAATCCCAAATAAAAGCTATTTTGACAAAATCAGGTACGAAGACACTTTGTGAGACGCAAATAGCGAACGAATTTTCGGACTATTATAACAAATTATATAACCTAAATTTTCCCAAAAATAAATCATCAGACGCAGAAGCTATTTATACATACTTGGAAGCGTGTAAACTTCCGACACTTTCGGAAAGTAACCTCTCAGACCTAAATAAAGAAATCTCCCTAGAAGAATTGATAAATGCAATTGCCCAATTAAAACCCAACAAAACGCCAGGCCCAGATGGATTCTCCAATCAATACTACAAAAAATTTAAGGCAGTCCTGGCCCCGTATCTACTCGATATGTTTAATGCGTTTCTGGAAGGAACAGTCATCCCACCATCCATGTCTAAAGCTAATTTAGCAATCATACCAAAGGAAGGGAGAGACCCACTACAGTGTGGTAACTATCGCCCCATAGCCCTCCTTAATTCGGATCTAAAACTGTTCAGCAAAATTCTGGCAAATAGACTGACCCCCATACTCCCAAGCCTGATACATATAGATCAAGTCGGGTTTATTTCCGGCAGACAGGCCTCAGACAATACTAGGAAAATTATAGATATAATCGACCATGTACATCTCTCATCCACAAAGGCCATCCTGTTGAGCTTGGATGCGGAAAAAGCATTCGACAGGATTAGGTGGGACTTCCTAGACCAAACCCTACTTAAATATGGATTTCAGGGCCCATATCTAGAAGGGGTAAGAGCCCTATACAGATCTCCCACGGCTATAGTGAAACTCCCAGGAGACTCAAACCCTATAAACATAAAGAATGGTACTCGACAGGGATGTCCCTTGTCTCCGCTTCTGTTTGCTCTCTCTATTGAACCCTTGGCAGCAACAATTAGAGACGAAAAAAACATAAACGGAATTGTAATAGGAGAGACAAACTACAAAATATCCCTATTTGCCGACGACATTATCCTAACTCTCGCCAACCCCTTGATTTCACTCCTGAACTTACATTCACAACTAGATAAATTTAGCAAAATATCGGGATATAAAATCAACATGGATAAGTCGGAAGCATTAAACCTAACCCTGTCGGATTCTGAAGTTAAATTACTACAAGCAAATTTTAAATATACAGGTAGGTGGAACTCCACAAAGATCAAATACTTAGGAATCCAAATAACAAGGGAGTATAATACCCTATACAAACATAACTATCCACCATTATTTGAGAGGCTAAAAAAGGACCTCCAGAGCTGGAACGAATACCAGATATCTTGGTTAGGAAGAATAGCACGATCAAAATGAATATCCTACCAAGGCTACTGTATTATTTCCAGACTCTTCCTATAGATATTCCAATGCCGGAGCTTAAAAACATACAAAACAGAATTTTCCAATTTATCTGGCAAAATAAAAGACCCAGGGTAGCTAGATCTATTATGCTAGCCCCAAAAGATTGCGGAGGCTTGGCAGTCCCGGATATCATTAAATACTATTTGGCGGCCCAACTCAAACAAGCAATAATTTGGAACAATGATCCAGCCACCAGTTGCTGGGTGGGACTTGAGTCTACCTATACAAGACCTCTCTCTCTCCCGGCTGCTATGTGGACCGAGAGGGGAGGAGAGACCTTCTTTGAAACATTAAAACTGGGAGCAATGAAATGTACATGGCGGATATGGTCTAGAAATAAAAATAAATATGGTCTGACAGCCAGTCCAACACTACTAACCCCTATATTCCATAACCCTGAATTCTCCCCAGGCTGGCTCCCACAGAGACTCAATAAATTTAAGACGTTAAAGCTGATGGCAGCTGACGACTTTGTAGATAACGGTATAATTCTACCACTCCAGGCGCTGGAGAAGAAACACCAAATCATAAATATACCAGTGTTTGATTACCTCCAAATCAAGCACTACCTGCAATCAGTCTCCAAAGATTCGGCATTCAAAGATTTAACAAATTTTGAAAGACTGTGTAGGAAAGGATATTACTGTAAAGGGCTGATTTCGGAGATATATCTGGGCCTGGCGCGATCAGCGGGTTGTTCCCAACATAGCTATATGATCAAATGGGCAGAAGATTTGAATACAGAAATCGATAGAGAAGACTGGGAGGACATTTGGGAGGTAGCTGCAAAAACGTCAATCTGTACCACTATCAAAGAGAATATTTATAAAATTCTATTTCATTGGTACCTAACCCCGAGCAGGCTGGCTAAGATCTTCCCCGGGTCCCCGGATTTGTGCTGGAGGGGATGCGGGCAAAAAGGAGATATGGTTCATATTTGGTGGAGTTGCCCAAAAATTCAGGTATTGTGGGTCATGATACAAACATTGATCAGAGAATACTTAGGGGTGGAGGTTGAGGTGGAACCGCTGACCATGGTGCTGGCCAAACCAATAGATGAATTAGGAACGGCAGAAAGTAAGATGATCACTCATGTAATGACAGCTGCCCGCTGTGTTATTGCGGCTGCCTGGAAAAAGGTGAATGCGCCTTCTAGGCAGACTGTCTTACGGAGACTAAGGGAAATAAAGATGATGGAGCTCCTCACAGCACAGTTGAACCAGAAAACTGACAAATTTCACAAAATTTGGGGAATATGGCCAGGAAACTAGGGACCCCATAGAAATAAATACAGAAAGACCAGACAAATGGGCTCGTCCTACCCCCCCCCTTCCACCCCTCCCACCCTTCTTTTTCTTCTTTTCTACGTTCTTCTCTTTCCTTTGTTAAGCTCATGAGAGACGCTTACGGAAGCGGCTGCTTCCCTAACACAACCAAAAATAGGAAGACAGACCACACTTATTCATAAAAAGTGTTATAGCAACTATTTTATTTCAGTAATGATGACGAACTGTTAATGCCCTTTGTTGTATGGACAAGTGACACTGTTAAAACATCACATGTATTCCAAGACTATATATTTGTTATGTCTCTCTAAAACAATAAAAAAAAATTGAAACAAAAAAAATAAATAAATAAGCGCGCAGTTAGGCGTGAGACCCTCAGGATGACATGGTGTTGGGTTAATGAGTAAGGCGGACGTCGCAGCCCAGGACGGCCATACTGTCCTCCCAGTGACACCAGGAAAACGGAAAACCTGAGCAGTCCCGGCGCCAGCTGCCACTGATTGTACCCCAATGTCACTCATTTTTAGCATCAGGGTCACATAGATTTCAGCGGCGTCTCACTGATAAAAATAAATCTGTACTTTACCATTAAAATGTCATTTTTGGGTCCAGTTCCCCATCGCCACAAGCACCATCATATTTTCCCCATTGTTAAGATGTACTTACCAAATGAAAAAGGGCAACTGCAAGCCACAATCACACACCTCCACCGCAAGAAATAAAAAGCCGAGAGTGCAGGTTGCTAAGATCCACAAACCTGTTCTTATCGAAATCTTGTTTTTGTAACACCTGCTGTTTTCAAACACACTTTTCCTTCCCATACTGGCAGCTGCGTGGCTGTGTTAATGCAGTTAAGTGTGCTTGTATAACACTATTAGGCATGGTCCATAGTGCAGGCGCGTGCACGACGGAGCGCATGGAGTCAGATCGCTCGCAACAGGGAGGCGTGGCCGTGATGTCACCAGGCTGGTTCGTGCTCATTTGGCTGAACCGCTCATGTGACGCGAAAAAAATAGAAATTATTTGTCGGCTCGGGAATTTGCCGCGCCGTCGCACTTCCTCGCGGGCACAGTCGCGCACTCTGGCCCGGCCTGATAGAGCTACGGCATTTTGTTCGCGTCGCGCGCACTATCCATAGTGCAGGAGTCGGCGAAAGCGACGTAGCTCGCGCCAAAAACAAACACTAGGACGCCAATTTGTTTGTCTACGGTGCGCGTGCGTGCACAAACACGACAGGGCGACTGAAGCTTGGCGCGACAACCAAGTTTGAATTTCCCGCCGACAGCCAGGTCACGTGACGTCACGGCCGCACCCCCGGCACGCCCCCCCCACCCCCATTGCGCAAACATGCAGGCCACAAATCTCGGCAAGTGCAGACGCGCGTGACATCATGTTTTTGTCGCGTGCCCGCTCGCCTGCACTATGTCCGGGCCTTAAGCAGCAGCAGCACAAACCTGGCAACAATAAGAGTAGTCGCTAAGAACTCAATACTTCTTATATTTAGGCTCGAGATGTAACCAGTTAAAATGGTCGCTCCTTCAGACAGGCAGTGAGTTTGTAACAACCAACCATTCTGTCACATCCAAGCAGAGATCGGTGAATCCGTTGCCTGGATTTTCGCTGATATTACCCCCCCACTACCACCACCAAGCCCCCCCCCCTCCAATCCGTTTCACAGTGTAAAATCCGCAAACGGATTTGGGCAGTTTCAATCCGCGCGGATTCATCAAAAACCGCCATTGGACGCAATCCGTGGACGGATTTGTAGAATCCAAGCCGCGTATTCAGCAATCCGTCGGCGGATTCTCAAGAAGCCGCCAATTGATTGCTGAATCCGCGGATTGGATACAAATACGGCGATGGGTTGCGGAATCCGCGGAGTGTATTGGTGAGGTTAATTAAAAATCAGAAAAAACGCGAACCGCCCTTTTTGAGAGCGATCCTCTGAAATACACGGACGGAAGGAACCGGCCAATCCGCTGCGGATCCAAATCCGCCCCCAAAATGTGCCCGTCTCTACATACAGGCGCATACACTTATAAGTAGTAATTCATTGATCATGCCTAAAACCCGGTCTGACTGGGCGTCCCGGAGGTGGATGATTAAAATAGACTTAATATGTTCACAATCCATCTCCTGATCTCCTGTGGAAGTCAAGGTTATAAAGGTGACAATCCACCCCAACAAGGTATTATTACCCCACATATTTTGTTTTTAAGGGATGCTGCATTCTTCATAGCTCTATGAAGTATCCATTGACCGGGGATAGAATAAAAGACATGTCAACTGTCTGCTTTTCTATGTATCTCCCTAATTTAGGGGAGTCTTATCCCCTAGATTTATCTATACACTGAATTTATCTACACTATACACAGTGAGGCCCCACCTCTGTGACTCTTCCTGGGACCGGGCCGTCTAGAAGCCTCTCCTCTCTAATCATATCCTGCCATGACATCACTATCACTGGGCAGAAGAGGGTGGGGCTATGATTCTGCCTAGTCACCCAACACCATGTGATGGGGAAGGGGCGTGAACCCATACAGTTATCGCCTTAAGGCCATAGTAATCCCAAAGGGGCGGGGGAGGGAGGGGTTAAACATATACACATGTACAGTACATACTAAGCAAACTGACTCAGATAGACACATACATACACTGATCTACACGGAGCACTCACACACACACACACACACTGCTGTGGGTGACATGGTCGGTCTCCCAACATTTCCCGAGTCTCCCAGTCATTCCAGGAAACTTGGCCAGTCTGGATTACAGAGTTGTGGAAGGAAAACCTCCTGTGGCGCTGAGGTTAGAATAGGGATAGGATTATGGATAAAAGTTCTTCTCGTGGGCTAATACCTCAGAAAAGGAAGACAAAAGTACAGAAAACACTACAACACAGTACAGGCATACCCCGCATTAACGTACGCAATGGGACCGGAGCATGTATGTAAAGCGAAAATGTACTTAAAGTGAAGCACTACCTTTTCCCACTTATCGATGCATATACTGTACTGCAATTGTCATATACGTGCATAACTGATGTAAATAATGCATTTGTAACAGGCTCTATAGTCTCCCCGCTTGCGCACAGCTTCGGTACAGGTAGGGAGCCGGTATTGCTGTTCAGGACGTTATGACAGGCGCATGCGTGAGCTGCCGTTTGCCTATTGGGCGATATGTACTTACTCGCGAGTGTACTTAAAGCGAGTGTCCTTAAAGCGGGGTATGCCTGTAGTGTATTAACCAGGGACAATAGTATAAAGAGAGCAATTTAATATAAAACAATTGGTTATAAACAAATTATAAAACAATTAAACCAAACATAATGTTGCAATGTAAAAACTTTCATGTGCTTGTGCACTTGGAAGATGAAACTTGCTCCACCTTGGTAAAAATTGAAATCCTACTCACCAAAGGTGACTAGGGCATGCGCAATTGTTTTAGGGTGCCAAAAAACCTCCAACGTGTTTCGAAACTCCTAATGGTGGGTTTCTTCGTCAGGGATGTCTGGAATCCGGCGAGCGGTGTACGTGACGAAAAGACCCTAAAACAATTGCGCATGCCCTAGTCACCTTTGGTGAGTAGGATTTCAATTTTTACCAAGGTGGAGCAAGTTTCATCTTCCAAGTGCACAAGCACATGAAAGTTTTTACATTGCAACATTATGTTTGGTTTAATTGTTTTATAATTTGTTTATAACCAATTGCTTTATATTAAATTGCTCTCTTTATACTATTGTCCCTGGGTAATACACTATTGTAGTGGTTTCTGTACTTTTGTCTTCCTTTTCTGAGGTATTAGCCCACGAGAAGAACTTTTATCCATAATCCTATCCCTATTCTTACCTCAGCGCCACAGGAGGTTTTCCTTCCACAACTCTACATCTGGTTGGGAGAAACCAGATTAACCCTTTGAGCAGCTCCAGGACTACATTTTTGGACTTCGTATCACAGGTTTTTTATTATTGTAATATTGTTTGCACGAGCGCTATATTGCACTTATATTTTCACCAGTCAGTCTGGATTACAGTATAACGACCCAACGGCGGGTTTCCCCGGGTATCAAGCAGGCCAGTCCCAGCCTGTATAAGCCCCTAACCAGAGCAGCGTGTACTGCATACTGTGAGATATTTATTATCTTTAGCCTAAATTTGAAAACCAATTACACATATCTTAAAATTAACGGCCGTAAAAAAAAATCCCCAACTCTTTATTAGTTATAATGCGAGTGTTTTAACTTGTCCGGAGGAAGGCAAACAAAAACAGCACAGTTTGCCAATGTTATTGTAAACAAGTGGAAACCCACTTGCAAATGATGAGTGTCATTTTCTCATGAGCAAGAGGCACTTAGTAGGGGGTGTGTGCCACGGCGCCCAATCGGCTGGGAGAGGAGGAATCGGCTCTGTCAGAAGAGCTGCTGTTATCTGCCAGAGAAAAATGTTCTTGATACAGGGGACTTTTATCATCCACAAATAAACTGGCCAGGAACTAGCCGGGACCATGGAAAAAGGGACTTTCTGAATATCTTTATGATAGGACTTCTAATCCTTCATTCTAAGCCTGGTTACCCCAGAGGGGTCAGCAGCACGTCTCATATGCACTGACCTTAACCCCTTACCATAACACCCTACTACTGTCTCTGTAAGTTCTCCCTACTTATTACTTAGATTGTAAGCTCTTCGGGGCAGGGACTCCTTTTTGTAATATCTCCTTTTATGTAAGCAGGGCTTATTCCTATCATATCACGTGTGTCACTGTTATAAAGCGCTATGTACACGGACGGCACGATATAAATAAAGATATATGCATATATACATATGTTGCAGAGTTGATTCCAATAGTGCAGCGATCTGGGATTAGTTACAGCCGCCATTTTTTTGTAACGTCCCCATGTATCTGGACCCGCAGAAAATAAAATCATTTATTCAATGTTTCTCCAAAGCAGAAAAGCACCATATTTCTCAATAACGTGTGTGATTAGAATGAGAGTAGGCAACTTCTTATGAAACGCTTGGGCTGTCAAAGTGGAGCTTTAATTGCTTTTGACATTACGATAAACAGACTTATAGGTGGAGGTGAATAAAAGAGATTGGGCATTTGTTTCTTTTTAGAACAGCTGACTTCAAACAGATAGCGAAGCGAGGAAGGTTCTTTCATCTTAAACATGCACAGATTTCTGGGGTTGTCACGGGCCCACGTTATGTCTTCTGCAGGGAGAAAAATTCAATAAAACGTCAAAGAACTTGAAGTAGCCGTGACCCCGACGCCTGGAGGAGTTTGAACCATATAATGTTAGTATGTTGCCCGCTGAGCACGGAATGGGACATTTGGTGCTGAGACCAAGTTCTCCCCTCCGCAGTCTCTCCGCTGCTGGACCCCCCTCCGCAGTCTCTCCGCTGCTGGACCCCCCTCCGCAGTCTCTCCTCTGCTGGACACCCACCGCAGTCTCTCCTCTGCTGCTGGACACCCTCTGCAGTCTCTTTGCTGCTGGACCCTCCTCCGCAGTCTCTCCGCTGCTGGACCTCCCTCTGCAGTCTCTCCGCTGCTGGACACCCACCGCAGTCTCTCCTCTGCTGCTGGACTCTCCGCTGCTGGACACCATCCGCAGTCTCTTTGCTGCTGGACCCCCCTCCGCAGTCTCTCCGCTGCTGGACCCCCCTCCGCAGTCTCTCCGCTGCTGGACCCCCCTTCGCAGTCTCTCCGCTGCTGGACACCCACCGCAGTCTCTCCTCTGCTGCTGGACACCCTCCGCAGTCTCTCCGCTGCTAGACCCCCCTCCGCAGTCTCTCTGCTGCTGGACCCCCCTCCGCAGTCTCTCTGCTGCTGGACCCCCCTCCGCAGTCTCTCTGCTGCTGGACCCCCCTCCGCAGTCTCTCCGCTGCTGCTGGACTCTCCGCTGCTGGACCCCCCTCCGCAGTCTCTCTGCTGCTGGACCCCCCTCCGCAGTCTCTCCGCTGCTGCTGGACTCTCCGCTGCTGGACCCCCCTCCGCAGTCTCTCCGCTGCTGGACACCCACCGCAGTCTCTCCTCTGCTGCTGGACTCTCCGCTGCTGGACCCTCCTCCGCAGTCTCTCCGCTGCTGGACCCTCCTCCGCAGTCTCTCCGCTGCTGGACCCTCCGCCGCAGTCTCTCCTCTGCTGGACCCTCCGCTGCAGTCTCTCCTCCGCTGCTGGACCCTCCTCCGCAGTCTCTCCTCCTCTGCTGGACCCTTCGCTGCAGTCTCTCCTCTCCTGGACCCTCCTCCGCAGTCTCTCCTCTGCTGGACCCTCCGCTGCAGTCTCTCCGCTGCTGGACCCTCCTCCGCAGTCTCTCCTCCGCTGCTGGACCCTCCGCAACCGATCGCTTCTATGATAAGGTACATTTTAGGGTAGGGTGTTAACTTTAGGGGTTTTAGCAGTTATGGAAGGGGTTAACTTTAGGGGGTTTAGCGGTTAGAGTATGGGATTCATTTATGGAGTTTTAGGGTAGAGTGTTAAGGTTTGTAGGGTAGTGGCTAGCGTTGGTATTAGGGGTTACAATGGGGGTACAGTCTTTAGGGTACGGGCGAAGGTTAGGGACTTACCTTGGTGGCAAAGCGTCAGACGGCTGAGTGTCCCTGCAGTAAGGACACGTGTGGTAACCGCCGGTGATCATTTGCTAATTACATGTAAACTACCACTGTTCTATAGCTCATTAGCATAGGTTTAAGGACACATTACTGTAGCATGTGTACACGTAGCGTATGTATGTGTATATAGCGTATCTACATGTACAGTATCATATGCATGTGTCCAGTATATAGAATATGTAGCGTATGTATGAATGTGTATATGGCATTTGTACATGTAGCATATTTATATGTGTACTTGTTTTTTTTTTTAATCCGCGCAAGCACAGGCGCGCAGCAAGGTAGCTTTCTGTTTGAACGCAGCCTTATTGCTCACTCAGGTCTAACTAGGGGTCTCCCTCACCCCCTTTTTATACACTGACTAAACCCTCAACATTGCAACATTCAGGGCCAGGTGCTATCTATGTGCCCAGCACCTGATTGGTGGGTAGAAATGCAACATAATAAGAGTAACAAACAAAATGCTACAGGGAAAGGTCACAGACACTTTTGCAACATTTTTCCTGCAAACAAAATTAACCCCTGGTCCCTGAGGTGCTGGAACGCGTACGCATAACATTATACCAGTGTATTGCTGACAGGTCGGGGTAATGGCAGGCTTGACTTTTATTAACAGCAGCCATATTTCCCCCTACCGCCACATATATAGTACATGTATATGAATCGTATGTACTGTATGTGTATACCATACCGTATGTTTGAATGTGTATATTGCACATGTATGTGTATCTTTATATAGCGTCAACAGTGTACTCAGCCCTTCACAAAGAACACACACATGGGAATTATAATAATACAATAAGCGCAGCAAAGTCAGACAATAGGAAAGGAAATCCCTGCCCCGGAGAGCTTACAATCTAAGTGGTATGATGGGAGAGTTGCAGAGACTGCAGGTGAGGGAATAAGTGCAGTAGATGGCAGTGCTTGGCCACGATGGTTGGTAGGAGTGACTGAGTGTGGGACAGTAGACAGGAGTGCAGGCTGTTGACATGTTTCATTTAAGAGGTGAGTTTTAAGGTTGGTCGGTATTAAATTAGATGGGTTAACACCATTACCTGGGAGGGAGGAGACGGCAGGGAGGCGTGGGCGAGAGCAGGTGTAGCGTATGTCTTGGTACTCCTCTAATTCAGACCCTGAAATACTGTAGGTGTTTTACTCGAGTTGAGCAAGATAGAAAAGTAGAGGGAAATAACGCTGTGTAATCCCACTATGTCCATCATTTATGCCTGGGGCGTTACTCTCATCCAGACCCTCTAAAAGCCCATATGCCATGGTTTGGATGGGAGTAACGCCGAGGGTAGGTAGGACCTACCTAATGTAATGTGACATCCCCATGGTAACCATTCACCCACTTTAGTGCATATGCAATGTTTGGGTAACCACTTGTATGCCATTATAGTTTGCTTGTCCAGGGTAGGAAGGGAGCGACGATATCAGGGATACACCAAAAAATAAAGAACATATAATAGTGTAATAAATCAAAACAATCTGGAAAGTTATAGTTTAACACAATGTTGTTTATGGAAGAGAACAGGACTTCATGTTACAGTATTGTCCTTTGAAGATACGCAGTTAGGCGTCACATAACCTAACTTAAGGTTAACAACCCATTAAGTGACTTAAAGGAGCTTTGTGGATTTGAGCCTTAATATTTTAAACACTTTTATCTCCTGAAAGGAGAGCATCAGATTTAAAAAAAAAAAAAAAAACAGCATTGGAAAATGCTAGAAGAAATATCATTAATTAAGTAAAACAATAAAACGCAATATAAAAAAAAACATTGGCTGCTACTTTAAGGCCCACTTTTCAACGTGGAGTGAAGCCGCCTTCCCCTTGATAGGGAAGATTTAAGATCCATCCATTTGTTGTTAAATAATATATATCCTGGATGAAGCCTCTCCAATGATCTCCCAGGTACGGCGGTTGCAGCCTCTCTCTTCCACGCTGCTCCAACGCGTTCAGATCCTACGCCCCCATCTTACTTTGGGTCATCGCCTTGGCCTTCTAATTTTTTTGGAATCCATTGGAGTACCATCAGTGTCCACCTCACGTTTTCGCCGGGCACGGCTTGTTCTAGGGTTTTTTTTTTTTTAAGCAGAAAATTAATACTGACCAGGGATATGTTTCCCAAATATAAAAGTGAGCTTCGCGGCAAGGAAGCTTAGAGATCGATTTTGTAGAATCAATAGAAACGCGTTAACAATTCTTAACTCCGGTCATGAAGAAAGTTTGACTTAACGATTCATTGGTGACTCTGACCCCTCTACCAGCAGAAGTGTTTAAAACAAAACACAATCCTCCCAACCCCAACGCACTCACTTCAGTAATGCAAAATTGTATTTATCATTATATTTGAACTTCTTGCTGCTAGGGCTGTTGGAATCAGGAGTTTTATGGAAATAACATGGAGCAGGAACAGAGGAAGGGGGGGGTGGGCTGTCTCCCTTCGATGTGTTTAGTGCAGGGGTGGCCAACTCCAGTTCTCAAGGGCTAGCAATAGGTCAGGTTTTAAAGTTATCCCTGCTTCAGCACAGGTGGCTCAAACAGTGGCTCAGTCAATGACTAAATGGACTTGTTAGGACTGGAGCTGGCCACCCCTGTTCTCAAGGGCCACCAACAGGTCAGGTTTGAAGGATATCCCTGCTTCAGCATAGGTGGCTCAATGAGTGGCTCAGTCTTTGACTGCACCACCTGTGCTGAAGCAGGGATATCCTGAAAACCTGGCCAGTTGGTAGCCCTTGCGGACTGGAGTTGGCTCCACCCCTTGGTTTAGTAGCAAAGTAAAAAAAATCTAACCGGAAAACGTGTCAAAGACATCGAGACAGCACATAAACCGTTCAAGGCATAAATAAGCCAAGCGAGCCAATTAAGAGAGCGCGTTCATACAGCTTTATTACCGAGGCCTCCAGGACGCTAGTCAGGGGCCTGCATGTTATGGCCATTAATCAAGTAACTTTTAGTTCAAAGCTGCACTCAGCCAAGCATGACTAAGTCTCTGAGCAGCTTTATGGCTAATAGCAGCTGTTATTCAGAAGAAGCATTGTAGTTAGGCCGAGGCACACAAGCTAAGAGTTGCAGCTCCCAACACAACACGCACACGATCTCGCTAGCGAGGCATGTTTTGGTCCCTTCCCTGTTCATGTTACAGTGGATTTGCTGCTTATTATCCACAGTTTATCCACGTACCCGATCCCTGGCTCTCTTTCTCCCTCTGTTGGTCTTATTATCTGGTTCTGTTTTATAATGCATGTACTTGGAGGGTCTTTTCTCGATCCCCTTTGGGATCATACTTTGTATCAATTTTTCCCTCTATTGCACCGGATATACAACCACTTTTGAAGTAATAGGAGAGCAGAATTACATATATGTTTCTCTGTTTTATAATATCCATTGGGGGGGGGCGGGGGAGAGGGGATTCGTAGCACTTCCAAGCTTCTCCTCCCGTACCGTAATGATGATAATAATATGTAAACATTTTCCAGGGGCCACTTACCAAGCGAGGATATCGGGGGTCATCAGTACGGATGTGCAAACTTTTCCACTGGCTTTGCAGTTAGGGTGACAATTACCCCTTTTTGCGAACGTTGACATTTCGAGTCACACAAAAAGAACAACTCAAAGTCTAAAACAAAATGATCGAACTTTGCACTTCTCCAGATGTGTGAGAGAGATGTGCAAAGTATATTCAAATTAGCATATTTCCCAGTTATCTCAGGGGTGGTCGGTTTTATGCACTGGTGTCTCTCCACGTGTTGTTTAAAAGGTGAGTTTGGGGAGGTTTATAAAGCACTTGGGATTGTAGTATTCTGGCTCCCAATGTTGTTGCACAATGTTAGTTGGGCAAGAGATTTTTTGGGGGTAATCTTTGCCTTTCATGCATTCATCAGACCACCTGCTGACCCCCACTCAGTAATCAGGCGGCCTGCAGCCCCCTACTTGTTCACCAGGCACACCAGTGCCCCCCACTCATTAATCAATCAACCTTATGCCCCCACTCATTAATCAGTGCGTGTCACCTACCTAATGTAATGTGACGTCCCCATAGTTACCATTCACCTACTTTAGTGCACATGCAATGTTTGGATAACCACTTGTATGCCATTATAGTTAAACACAATGTTGTTTATGGAGGAAAACATGACTTCATGTTACAGTATTGTCCTTTGAAGATACGCAGTTAGGCGTCACATAACCTTAAATTAGGTTCACAACCCATTAAGTGACTTAAAGGAGCTTTGTGGAATTGCCCTCCACTCATTAGTCAGGCAGCCTGATGACCCCCATTCAGTAATAAGGCAGCCTGCAGCCCCCCCCCCCCCCACTCATTCACTAGGCAGCCTGCAGCCCCGCACTCATTCACCAGGCACACCAATGCCCAAACTCATTAATCAATCAACTTTATGCCCCCCCCCACTCATCAGGCAGCCTGCTGCCCTCCACTCATTAATCAGGCACACCAATGCCCCCCACTCATTAAGCAGGCACACCAATTCCCCCCACTCAGGCAACCTGCTTCCCCCACTCATTAATTAGGCAGGCTTCTGCCCCCCACTCATTAATCAGGCACACCAATGCCCCCACTCAGACAACCTTCTGCCGCCCACTCATTAATCAGGCAACCTGCTGCCCCCTACTCATTAATTAGGCAACCTGCTGCCCCCCACTCATTAATCAGGCAACCTTCTGCTCCCCCCCCCACACTCATTAATCAGGCCTCCAACACATCTAACAGACAACTTACTCCCCATGCACATTAATCAGACACCCTGCTGATCCTCACACATCAGTCACACACACACCACACATCCATCCGATGCCCCACTGACTCGCTACTCACACATCAGGACACTGCTGCCCTTGCACATTAATCTGCCACCCTGCAGCCCACACACTTCCATCAAGCCCCCTGCTACAGCCTACCCATCCTTCAGGAAACCCCCCCACTGCTCCCCACACAAACGCATCCACCTGGCCCCAAGCTGGCCCTCACTTAGGCCTAAAACATTATTTACTTGGGTCCATAACCCATGTACACACATACTACATTACCACAAGGAATCTCTAAGTGACACAGGGGTGCAGTAAGGTTGGGGACCCGAGGACACGCTTGCTGTGAGAGTGACAGATACAATGGTAATATCCCTCTGGCAACAAACTCGGGCAGCACGAGAGCCTCCATTTCCCAGCAGCAAGTGGGCAAGCGATGGGAACTTGGAGGACAACTCACTTGGACATACAGTATATATTTAGCACACACTATGTTGACAGAGATGAAAGAGACTCTCTTTCCCTCCTCCTCGCTCATTCAGCCCCTTCTCTCGCTAACTCTCCCCTCTCTCTCTCCTTCTCCCTTCTCTCCCTCCCTTCCTTCTCTCTCTTTCTCACTCTCCCTCCTCTTCTCTTTTTCTCCCCCTCTATCTCTCTCTCCTCATTCTCTCTCACTCACTCTCCCCCTCTCTCTCACTTTCCCCCCTCTGCCTTCACCACCCAGGACATAACTGTGTAGTGGGGTCCATCTGGGCTCTATTCGGGGGGGGGGGGGGGGGGGTGCGGGGCCACCCACGTAGCCGACACCGGATATTGGGCATGATGTCGAGGTTCCGCCGGGGCAGGTACCCCCTCCGCCGCCAGGTCTCCCCGCACTCACCCCCTTGTCGGTGGCCCGGCATGGAAGTTTTCACTATATTATATTGCATTTCAGTGTCTGGAGAGTCTTCCGAAAGTCTTGTAATCTGTGCATCTGTCTTCAATTACCCATGTTAGACATTGGGTATCTAACATACCCAAAGTCTGTACAAATTAATGATGTAAACACAGAAAGGGGAACTTATTTAATGGAAATTTTCCTTAAGGGGAAACTGTGACAGAGTTTGTAAACCAAAAAATTACTGGCACTTCCAGTTTGCTTACCTAAAAATAGAGGTACTCGGCACCCCTTCGTACCGCCCCGCTCTGACTGTGTAATAGATGTTGTGGGTTGTGAAGTCACAGCATTTTGTTTGTACAAAATATGTGTCTATCTAGATTGTACAAATCACCTTTGATTATCTCCAAATCCTTTTCCAGGTCCCACTTTATTACACATACCAACTCTTTTGGTATTGCTGCAGCGTCCTGGCAGTGCCAAGCCTTAAAGGGGCAGTCCTTCCTAGGACCAGGGTACTAATGGCAGTGACATCTTTAAGGGCCTAAATGCGGGCGATTGGTGCCTTATTATAGTCTGTATGCAAACCCTGTGAGCTGAGACTTGGGAGGAGTTTCGCTCCCTCTGACTGATGTCTGTGTGTTCAGCACAGCAATCTTTACCTTTTTACCAACAGGTCAGGTTTTAAGGATATCCCTGCTTCAGCACAGATGGCTTAGTCTTCTACTGCACCACCTGTGCTGAAGCAGGGATTTCCTTAAAACACCTGCCCTGTTGGTGGCCCTTGAGGACTGGAGTTGCCCTTCCCTGCTTTAATGATTCTGCTGAAGGCGGGGTTGGGTAAAGGAATACGAAAATCCATTGATTGGTCTCCAGAGAACCTCAAAGAAAAAAAGAATGAGCCTACATCTTCAAAGAAGCAAAAGCAGCCAAATATTTGCTATAGGGGTGGATACATTTGTTTAAGGAAGTCAATCGGATTGTTCAATTATAGAAATAAATGTAGATAAACAAGCTCAGGAAGTATTATTTTTTTTAACAGCATTGGAACATAGGGAGGGGGGGGCCAGCACCGGGCATCCCCCAGTTTCCTTACCGATGCCGATTACCCGTGTTCTCCCAGGCCCCAGGGCATTTAAATAGCCATCCAATAGGAAGCTGCGAAGGATGACGTTGCTGCTTTCAGCAAGCGCGCGGGACCAGCGGCATTTATGGCAACCAGCTTACGACGAAATAGGAGAAGACTGGTACGTATCCGAGGAAACCGGGGGAACCCAGAGCTGAAAATAATGGGGTTCAACTCCATGCTGTTAAAAAAAAAAAATTCTAAGAAAAAAAAATCAATATGGCGGGACTCCCGCTTTAGGTAAATGAGTTAACGCTGCAGTCCTCACTATATGGGGGTTATTTTTTAACCAAGGTGGGCTCTCGGGGACACTCTGGTTCCCAAGATACTTACCGCTCAATGCGTGCTGTTTCAGGGTCCTCCAGGGGAAACAAAATGGTGGTGCCATGTCACATGGGCCAATAGAAAGCCGCTTCCTATTGGCCCCAGCCGATGTAAATGCCAAGAAGTACCAGCGCTACCTTCCCCAATAAGTATCCCAGAGCGCAAGGGTGTCCCGGAGCTGATATTAGTGTGGTTGGGCTCCAGAGATCGCCCGCTTCCCATCCTGTGCATGAGGGCAGGAAATATTTTTTGGGTGGGGGCCATACATACATGTAGCCAGGACTGGTTCTTGGCTACCAGTCTGCTTTCACTGCCGTAAGCCCTGGTAAGAGCAGGCTTGCCAGTACTTATCATGGGGTCCCCCCCCCCCTCCCTGCAGTGCTCTTGAGTGACAGGGGAGGAGGTGGA
Organism: Ascaphus truei; assembly: GCF_040206685.1. NCBI lineage: Eukaryota > Metazoa > Chordata > Amphibia > Anura > Ascaphidae > Ascaphus > Ascaphus truei. Next base: position 400,524,476 of record NC_134486.1, read on the forward strand.
ACCAGGCCTGGGTTGCCCAATCCTGGGTCAGACCCTCCTCCTGGCTGTACTTAAAGGGATTGCCGCCCAAATGTAAGCAGTGCTTCTCCCCACTTGAGAGAGGCAGGTCACACACAGGCTGCCTGAACACTGGCCTTTACTGTTCCTTTTGCCCTTGGGGGAGAGTGAGTGTGCATGTGATAGAGGATCAGGGAAGAGCAAGGACTGTTGTGGGGGCCCTTGACCCATAGTGCAGGTCCAGGGACCATTCTACAGCTGGAGATATCACCAGAGACTGCATAGGACAGAGGCCTGCTGTGACTGCATGGTGCTGCACAGAATAAACCGTTCCTGTTATTATACCACCTGCCTGGTGTGTGATCTTACTAGGGGTGATCATTTCTACCGTAGGAGATCGCCTCCATACACCTGGAGCCTGCGGCAGATGGAGGCGCTGCACCACTAGAGATCTATGTCGGGTATGTACCCCAGAAACCTGTCCTGTGTCCCCACAAACATCGGCGGACGACTCAGCCCTCCTGTTTACCAACAGGTAGCACGCACCACACCCTGTAATGGCCAAATCTCCAACCGGGTGGGGGAAACACCGTTACATACAAAATCGGTAACTCCCACCCCCCCCCAGCCTCTATGGAACTCAGGGGGGAGGGGAGAAGCTGCAGCGTTAAGTTATTTACATCTGTTGTAAGCCTTTCTGGCACAGAAGAGGTTAAAGAGAAATCATAACGTGTCTATGACAGAGGTGCCGCATACCCGAGGAGTGCCTTCGGACTGTGTATTTCTGTAGGTAACGGCTATGGCACAGTTTGCATCTGCTGTAAAAGCGTCTGCCCTGCACTAACTCGGCAGTGAATAAGCCCTGTGTGTTTATCCGCTCCCTGAGCAGTGTTACGTAAGATTAGATAATGCAGAACTGCTTAGTGTCTCTTACACAACACGCTGCCCCGAGCCAGGGATCCAGCCGCATAACACAGGGAGGGGCGGGGCCCAGCTCAGAGCAGCCACGGGCCGCCAGCCACGGGCCGCCAGCCACGGGCCAAGCTGTGCCGGTGTTGGGGAGAGGACCGGACAACTGGACCGTTTTGCTGTAACCCCTTCCCTGCCAGGGGGGCCTCCCAGCATGGAAAACCCTTTGCATTTACTTTCTAATCACACGCTTCATCCGTTCTGTTTAGAGAAATGTTAATTTGAAACAGCTGCCCCTCCTCTGCCATCGAAATGACTTTATTCTTACCTTACCTGAACCGGGGCACCCCTCTGAGCCGATCTGTGGCCCCTCTGACCTCAGTGACCACTGCGCACATGGTCCCCCGAGCCCGTCGTCGCTCAGGAAGCTGACTGCATCGCGGGGTGGGGGGGGGGGGGGGTTAGGGTTTTACAGCTACTGTAACTCAGGTACAAACGCAGAAGCAGCTCCAAGGTTAAAGTGATATACAGTACCACAGTGCTAGTAACTCCAATGTATTGTGCAATGATGCATTAAAGTACCTCTCTGTTACCAGAAAGGACTGTGTATCATTAGGGCTTCAAACAGCTAAAAGTGTAGGGCAGACAATTATCCGATGACATTTTCACAGGACATAATAAATGACCCCCAGAACATTGGTAAAGCATGTAGAGATGTAGCCAGCCTCACCGCCGGGCTGCAGACGAAATGCTGAAAAGCCGGGACGCTGGGGGAGGTGGCTGCCCCAACAGCGCAGTGGGGGGCTCCCATTTCTGTCAATGGGACCCCCGCAGTGTTATTGATTCCGGCCCGCGACCGACGCGGTCACGGCGCCGGGAACGGTACACACCTGTATTTATTTCCCTGCTATGTGAGGATGCTCCGGTCACCCTTTTCCTGCAATGTGTGCGTGTAGCCAGGTATCCGCTGGGCTACTAATCCTCTGCCTAACACGCAAGTCCTGGTACCAGCGTAGGCAGTGTTAGGGTTAAATCTGCCCCTGCTCCTGCAGTAAACAGCTCCTTGAGTGACGGGGGAGAGGGGCGGGCCTAAGGCCTGGGTACTGCCCTATCAGGGGCTCAGAAATAGGACCCTACCCTGCGTACAAAAGGAGCTGCAGAGCCTACATTTAGGCAGAGTTGGAAGTGTGGAGCGAGGGCTCTCGCTCACCTTCCTTCCCCTCCCTCAGGGGAGTGGGATCAGCTTCCCCACATTCCACCAGGGAGTATGGGAGTCAGGACCTTTGGGGCCCCAAGCCCTGGGGGTAGAGTCCAGGGACCAAAGGAAAGAAAAGAACAAAATGGAACCGGGCCCTTCTATATGAATATAGTGAAACTGTGTAGGGTGAACCAATGAAACAAATATGTGTCACCCGAAAATACAGTGCGTCATCTACAGCATTAATTACCTCAAATTAATGAAGTCAAACCTTCACCACAATCAGTGAAAATAAACAATTAGTGATATAACGGGAAGTGTAGGAAAATAGCTGCTCTACACCCTTGAAATGGACCGTTCGCTGGTGCCAAAAAGTTGTATGTTGTCTTCCAGGTAGGGGGAGCGCTGGTGAATCACGTGATGAAATATACAGGGTATAAGGAAATAAAAAATACAAAGAATGGTGTAGCCAGTAATAACATGTAATCCTATCTATAAATAAACGTGTTGGTCTCACTCGCAAAATTCTTCTATAGGAAACAGTATGCTGATATATATGCTGTGTACTGCTGTACAAGAATAAAGAACTGGTCCTGTTATATACTCCTGCCTGGTCCTGTTATATACTTCTGCCTGGTCCCGTGTTATACTCCTGCCTGGTCCTGTGTTATACTCCTGCCTGGTCCTGTGTTATACTCCTGCCTGGTCCTGTGTTATACTCCTGCCTGGTCCTGTTATATACTTCTGCCTGGTCCTGTGTTATACTCCTGCCTGGTCCCGTGTTATACTCCTGCCTGGTCCCGTGTTATACTCCTGCCTGGTCCTGTGTTATACTCCTGCCTGGTCCCGTGTTATACTCCTGCCTGAGGCTGCAGTTCTTCAGGAAGGGAGTGAATGTTTTCCACAAGGGACTGCACCTATTCCTATAGGCCCTGTGGGAATGGAGGCGCTGTACCAGTGAGAAAGATCCACCCAGCACTGAAAGCCTGTCCTGTTAAACCCCAAACAACACTGGCGGATGCTCAGGGCCTTCCTGTGAACCAAACAGGTAGCACCAACACAAAGTAACCGCAGGAAACCTCCCTTAGGGTGGGGGAAGATGGGTTACATGTGTCAGGCCCGCCTGGGGGGCACAATTGCAAAGAGGACCCCAGCCAGACCAGCTCTGGGGAAATACCAGTGAATTACTAAACACACACATGCTCCTATCGTGTGTGGGATTGTATGGGAGACGGGTTATCCCCAAAGCATGGTCTGGCTTGGTAGATGCATGGCAACAGTGGCCCCGATGTAATATACCGTCTTCCAGGTGCTTCTCTCACCATTCAAATGAATGGGACCAATATCTCCTCCAGCTCAGGGAAGACAGCGTCACTGCTTGGTGAATGTGGGTCATTGTTCTAAACTCCTAGCCCTTGTACAATAGGCTGTGAAGCCGTCTTCCCTTTGTTTGGAGCTGAAATATTGACATATTGAATAAGGGCATTAAAGGTGCTATAGGCACTGAAAACTAGCACTGACTTCAGTGTGGGCAACGCCCCTATCGGCACTATGGTAGTTTAATGAATAAACCCCTATGTGTATCATAAAGAAACTAATGTGCTTTCATGAACTACATTGTTTTTAGGCTCACTGTTGTATGCAACGGAAGAAACATCTATCAAGTATGTCGGTATATCTTTATTTATATATCGCCAACACTGTACAGTACTCAGCGCTTCACAAAAGAGACAATACCGTATAATACAATAAGTGCAACAAACAAGATCAGACAATGGGAAAGGAAATCCCTGCCCCGGAGAGCTTACAGTCTAAGTGGTATGATGGGAGAGTTACAGAGACAGCAGTGAGGGAATAAGTGCAGTAGATGACAGTCATTGGTAGGAGGGACTGTGGGGCAGTAGCCACGAGTCCAGGCTATTGAAATGCGTCACTTAGGAGGCGAGTTCTAAGGTTTGACTAAAAGGTGGGGAGAGAAGGTGCTTGGCGTGTGAGGAGTTGTGAGGTAGTTCCACAGGTGGCAGTGAGGGGAAACGATTTAAGGCGAGAGAGCTGTAGAGGTGAAAGGCGGGATAGGGTTGCCAGGTGTCCGGTTTTTATATTCATTGTCTTTCAGTTCCTACAGGGCAGACCTATACCACAGAAACCTATTCTGCAGCGCAGTACAAGGGCGGAGTGATGTTTCAGGCCCCGTTTGGCGCAGTAAAGGTTAACGAGAAACAGAGTTACATGCATTACTGCGCAGCACCATTGTGCTCATCGAAAAACTACCACGCGCAAGAGGTACAGAGATCGGCGATTCATACTCATAGGAAATACACACCCGACACATTGTACTGTAACCACATGTGACCAACGTAATAACAGCTGAGCTCAGATATGAATCATATTCATCTGTAAAATTGCACCCGCTGAAAGAATATCCTACAGGATTGTGCACGAAACCTCTAATGCACAATTACAGCCATTTCTCAAATGAACAACTGTTGAAGGGAAGGAGAGGAAAAATTCGCTTGGCAACACAATGGTTTCAGTTCTGCCCACATGTGATTTTAGGGTTAAGGTTAATGATAATGAATGATTAAAACATGTTACAAAAGCAGATGAAAGGAAAGGTACTGGCCCCTAACCCTACATATTATTGGTAAGAGGGAAAGGAGAGAGTTTTCCTGATTTAATGATAAGGCAATGTTTGTACATCCACATTTTTGACATGTTTGCGGTGACCACTTAATGCTCTAATCTGGCTTCTTTTCCCCCCCCCCTTACGTCGCGTGGCAAAGAAGGCCACGCAGATCCCAGCGTGTTACTCCTGCTTACCAAGTTCTACTTTAGCTCAAGGGGTGGCTAACTGCGCCTTCAAGGGCCACCAACAGGTCAGGTTGTAAGGATATCCCTGCTTCAGCACAGGTGGCTCAATCAGTGGCTCAGTCAATGTGTTTGTATCCCTGAAGAAATTCACTTATATGCACACTCCTGGGAGTAAAATATAACTTTTAATACATAATACTTATAATAATTACTATTTAATTCATTTTTAAAGTTCACTATACCTTCCTTTTCGCTAATATATGTTTTAAGTATTATGTATTAAAAGTTATATTTTACTCCCGGGAGTGTGCATATAAGTGAATTTCTTCAGGGATACAAACACATTGTATCCCCCCTTTTTTCCTGATTCACTCCCATTCACGGTTGCACCTGCCTGCATTGATAATTATCGATTAATAGACATTATTAAATTCAATATTTCAATTAGTATGATTTAGTTGATCATTCCCTAACCCCCGTACTTTTCTTTGCATGTTATACAGTATCACTGATACATATAGTGGTCACCCTACTGATAGCGTGGCTGTTATCTTTATACTATGTGTGACCACGTTCAAAGTAAAGCAAATGATAAATGTGACGTTTTGGTAATGATGTTATTTGTTATGCCTAACCAAATGTGATAACATGCCAACGCTATATCCCCTGTGTATATTAATGATGTCCAAGAGACGTGGGTTCTATGTTAGGCTGAGTCCATAGAAGGACAGGCCGCGCTGAGCCGTGCGGACGCTCCGCGCTGAGCCCCTCCATCCTCAATGAGGATGCCTTGAGAGGGGGCTCACGCGAGCGTCCGCAGGCGTGCGGAGGCGCTGGAGTTTTCGGTTGAGCACCAAGCTGTTTTTCAGCGCGCTGTCGGCTGAAAACATCCAATCAGCGCGGAGCTGCGTCAACGTCACGGCGCCGTGACGTCGGCGCCGTGATGTCGACGTCAGTGCGTCGCGGGCGATTGGCCCAGCGACGTCACTGCCCCGCCTCCCTCAGTCTCCCCCGCCTCCAGCGCGGCTCGGAACTCCTCACCCCTCTATGGCCCGGGCCTTACACGGGAGAAAGAATCTGTGGATGCAGCATCCGGATTTTTCAGCCCAGCATAGGCTCAAAAATAAGGGCACGGGATGGGAGTAGTTTATTTTTGCGTGACGGATAACTGCCCTACGGTGCTATAAGGATTCTGAAAGAAGAACAGAGGATAAGCGAGGAACCTGCGCATTCATCTAATATGGTAACTATGTGTGAGACAGCGATGCCCCACTAATGTGTGTACAGTTGGTGCACTTGTCGAGGTGAGGTATACCTGCCGGGTGCTCCAACACCCGGTAGCGCCAACTGAGGAAAGGGGTTCGCTGATCCAGCGACGTTGTCCGCGATGGCATCCGCCTCCACGTGGGGTGGTATTCAGTTGATGTGTCCCACCATGAAGATAGTCTCTGTGGTAGCAGGTGTCTGGTCCCAGACCACTGGAGGCCAGGATGCAGCCTCGTCCTGGCTGTGTTCCTCACACTGGTACTAGAGAGGCAGTGCCCCTAACGGATGGGCCTGTCCCTGCAGCAACCACAAGCTGAGGTGTGTCAGGACCTAGCTGGGGCCTAAGGGGGGGTCCCTGGTCTAGACACCCTGCACACGCACACCCTATCCTTCTGATGTTCCAGCTCCGACTGGCGTGGTCTCAGCCGCACCAAACATATCAAAATCCCATTGCAGGCTAAGCTGCAGACACCTATCGGCTGTTGGTCGGCATGTGATCTAGCAGCCCCGAGAGCTGCTGGGTGTTGTGGTCCCCGCGGAGCACCTTTTTGTAATGGCCGCCGCTACTGCACTTATCACTGCGCATGCGCGAGTCTCCTGTGCGATCAAATCCAATATGGCGGCGCCTTGCTATGGGAGCTGCCGATACCGCTGGCGACCGGGTCACCTGCCACAAGCTGCTGCAACCTCTTACCGTTCCCCTGCTGTAGTGGAGGTAAGCGGGATAACCGGGGACCGGGGGAGGGACCCTGCTACAAATCTATCTATATACACACACACACATATATATATATATATATACATACAGTATATACTATACATACAAACTGCTTATAACGTTTGTGTTTCTTATCATTTATTAATCTATTAACAAAGGAAATAAGAGAGCTGAAAAAGTTCAAATGTTCTTGGATTGAGCTACATTTCAGCTCCTGTGTTCCCCATAACTTAAACAGCCAGACCGTTTCTACCTGGGGGGGAGTGACACCTCCTGCGTCCCCCTCTTTCTGCTGTGGGAGAGAGAATTTCACCTCCTGGGTCCCCCTCTTTCTGCTGTGGGAGAGAGAATTTCACCTCCTGCGTCCCCCTCTTTCTGCTGTGGGAGAGAGAATTTCACCTCCTGTGTCCCCCTCTTTCTGCTGTGGGAGAGAGAATTTCACCTCCTGTGTCCCCCTCTTTCTGCTGTGGGAGAGAGAATTTCACCTCCTGCGTCCCCCTCTTTCTGCTGTGGGAGAGAGAATTTCAGCTCCTGTGTCCCCCTCTTTCTCCTGTGGGAGAGAGAATTTCACCTCCTGTGTCCCCCTCTTTCTGCTGTGGGAGAGAGAATTTCACCTCCTACGTCCCCCTCTTTCTGCTGTGGGAGAGAGAATTTCAGCTCCTGTGTCCCCCTCTTTCTCCTGTGGGAGAGAGAATTTCACCTCCTGTGTTCCCCTCTTTCTGCTGTGGGAGAGAGAATTTCACCTCCTGCGTCCCCCTCTTTCTGCTGTGGGAGAGAGAATTTCAGCTCCTGTGTCCCCCTCTTTCTGCTGTGGGAAAGAGAATTTCACCTCCTCCGTTATCCATAAAGGAGACAGCCAAGCCCTCTTGTGTTCTGGGAGCGAGCTAACAAGTTTAGGGAGATACATGGGAGGATTGGAAGATGGTCTCTCATTATACACTTCCCTGCAAAACACACAGGTAGCAATTACAAGGATGACAGAAACGATCTCGCGGTTGCATCATGCTCCCAATAGAGCTTCGCATGGCACCAAACCAACTAACGGGAAGAACCAGGAGACTGGTTATCAAACCCACTAGAACAGCACTGCCTCCTCACTGAAAATGACCATCAACATAGAGTGATATTAAGTATGACCAGGCATTTACAACCAGCTGAATATTTTTTTTTGTACCATACAGGCCCAGAAGTTTATTGTGGTCATCAACAGAGAAAGAAAATGTGGAATATCCATTCTAATAATGTTTTTTTCTTTCTTATACACGTTGTACCCGGAAATAAAGGAAAGACACAGCAGCACACCAAGAAGTTACATTTCAGTCTTAATATATCATCATTACACCGTACAACGACAGTCAGCGGGTGTCTGTACCTTCCAACGTTTCGGTCGTGCTAGTACCTTCCTCAGGGAGCAGCCCGACATCTGGTACACGACATGCACTAAAGTTCGAAATGGGCTGCTTCAGCTGACATTCTTTAGACAGTTCGTACACCTTTGGTGACTTATTTTTCATTGTACACAGACATTTTCAGGCACATGGAAATCAATTTTGACGGGACATGTAATGGGAAGAAGGGGTGGGGCAGTCTGATGAATCCCAATGCTTGAATGCGTTGCTATATACCAGTGGTAGCCCACTCCAGTCCTCAAGGGCCACCAACCAACAGGTCAGGTTTTCAGGATTTCCCTGCCTCAGCACTGGTGGACCAATCAGTCCCCGCTTCAGCACAGGTGGTGCAGTCTGCGACTGAGCCTCTGATTGAGCCAGCTGTGGCCTTTGAGGACTGGAGTTTGCCACCCCTGCTTTATACTCTAACTTGGCTGTGCAAGCAGATCAGTGTACCAAGCTAAATCTTCTGGGCACTCCCTGCAGTGTGAGGAACCTAAAAACTGACGTAATATGTTATTATATAACGGAAGAGGTGACTAGATCGAGGTACTGCCAGAGCGGCAGCACCTTGATCTATTCACCTCTTCATTTTGCTACTTTGGATCGAGTGGGCACCATTGGGGATTGCGGAGGTGCTTCTGGAGCAGCAGAATCGATCTACACAGATCAGCTGGAACCACAAATGAAAGTGCACGATCGTGAGTGAATGTTACTCCACACCAACTGCAGTCTGGATTAAGGGGCTAAGAACTGAGGCAGAGACCTAGTGAGAATCCTCTCACACCTGTACAGGTCTCTGTTATTTGCCTAGTTTCTGATTTCTGCCCTCTCTATCACTACGTAGCTGCGTTATCGGAGACTTCCTTCGAACCCCTTCCCTCAGACTCCGGTTTCATTGCTGCATCTTCTACAATCTGCACTCTAAGGGGGCGGCCCCAATCACCGCCACAGCGCACGGCTCGGCGTGCGCTGTGCTATCAAGCCCCGCCCCCCCCCAGTCCGGCCGGTCCCAGTCCCTACCTTGTTGCCCACCTTTCCCCAGCGGTGCGCGACAGGTTTTCAGGGAGGCAGGGGAATGTGAAATTAGCATCCGCTAATCCGCAATAAGGGCGAACCAGCTGCGGGACGTCATGGCCACGCCCTCGCAAACCCACAGCCACGCCCCCTCCAGTCGCAAACCTTCCCTCTTCCCTCAGACCGCCATCGCGGTGCAGCGCTGTGCACGCGCCGCCCCCCCGCCGGGCGCGCGTGCCACAGTGAAGACTGGGGACTCAGCCTTAGGCTAGGTCCCCGGTGGTGCACGCCGCACACCAGTCACTAACTTCAACTAGGCAGGCCCCAGTGTCTTCTTGCGTGTCGGCTCACGCAGTGCGGTGGCGCGTCGGCCAGCAGGGGAGACAACACGATTGTGTTCCCGTGCGGAGATGCGGTCACGTGGTGCGCTGGGAGCCAATACGAGGGCAGATAGCTTGGACCAATGGGAGCGCAGTGCTTTGAGCTCCTGGGCTGCGCCCCACCTCTGTTTTGGCCACGCCCCCCGCGCCTCCCATCGCTCCCTACAGACTGCAGTTTTAAGCTGTGCACGTGCCGCCAGGACACAAGGCGCGCGTGCAGCAGCCACCGCCAGGGACTTAGCCTTAGAGATTCTATTCGGTTTTTGCTTTCGTTGATAATATATAACGGGCAAAATAAGCACAGAGGTCGATCTTCCAGCTATGTTATTACCAAAGGGGGTGTGTTTGGATGAAAGGGCCCGAGCAGCCATATCAGCAGGTAATTAGTAATTAGGATAATTAGGATTTCAGGAGTCATTTTATTAAAGGTTCCTAGCTGTAAAAGTAGGGCAAAAAAAAAGCGGTGGTACTTCCTGGTTATATAAATCCCCTGTATTACACCGGCCAATAGGAAGCCACTGCAGTTGTGGCTTCCTATTGGCCATTTAAAGTGCCATTTTGTTTCCCCTAGTGGGGATGGTACTGGAACGTTTCAGCTCTGGAGATCCCATGCTTCCCACCCATTCAGGGTCGCAGGAACCATGTTTTGGGTGGGGGTGCTGTACATACAAAATCAGTAACATATATACATTACATCATGTAAACATGTACAAACCCAGCGGAAGGGGGGAGAGGGGGGTCCCAGAACACTAGTTTCAGCCCCTTTGTAAAAAAAAAAAAAAAAAAAAAAGGATGGGGGAAGGGACTGCTGCTTTAAATCATAACAACTAGACAATAAATTGTATATTTGAACATTTTTTATCCACAATCTGGTTATACTGTTTTTGAGAAAAGGGATTTAGCTTGATGGGGAACCAGTCGGCAACTCCATTTCCAAACCTTTGTGCTGCTTCAAGGGAGACGCAACACTACTGTAACTTATACAAATGCCTTATATGCTAATCAAATCCTCTCCAGGATTCCTACTGGCTTCTGTAACCACTCTGTGTTTTTATCACTGGTTCCACTCCGTTCATTTTTATTAGTGGGAATGCCCGCCAGGCTCAATAAACATCGTCTCCCCTACTCAACGTGGTGAGATGCTGTTGTGTTAACACCCACTCACTTGGATGGGAGTGAACAGATCGCTAATTGCTTTGCAATGAGTCTCCCGGCTTTCTGGCAACGAGGCTGTTAAAGCCTCAAACCAGATGTCTAAACCCCAAGGGTGGGGGGGGGGGGGGTGGCCTTTTACTATGTCAGGGTGACCACGGAGACATGATACTGTATATCTGTGTCTAAATAGAAAATCATCAGGGTTTTCCACAGACCAGAAGATGCAGTACAGCAGGAAAGATAAATTCAAATCCAATTTATCAGCCATATACTTTTTGAAAGCTTTAATTAAACTCCCTACCACAATGAAAGGGAAGGCTGATCGACTCAATTCCCATTTGCCCGAGACCTTGGGAGATCTTCTTAAGTATTCTGCCAGTGTATTTAGTTTCCCTGTTACGTTGCCGACAATCCCATCAGCAGTTTCTCCGAGCGACATAAATCCCCGGATCGTCCGCTCCTGTCTCTTGTTGACTGATGAGTTGGGCTAATCTATGATGGTCACATCATGGTCCATACGAGACCGAACCACCGAACTGCAAAATACAATCATTGTGTGTGTGTATAAACAATGCTGAACAGAGTAACAGAACAATAACTCAGACTACCCACACCTGAGCGATAAGAACTATAATCTACAGCCGCAACGTATTTATTTAATTCCATTTTTTTCTAATGCGCTACTCGCCAAGAAACTCCGTCATAGAGCGCGTGTAGCAACTTAGGGAGGACGCCCATCCCAGACCTACAACCGGGTGCTACCGAAAACATATAGGGGAACGACGAGGAAGACCAACAAAGGGCGGAAAACACAAACGGGAGCAGGAAAGATGGCTGCCAGGGTATTGGGGTGTGTTTGCCAGGCTTTCTTTAAAAAGGAAGGTTTTTAATTCCTTTCTGAATGGAAGTAAAGCTTCCAGATTTCTTAAAGCCACAGGAAGCCTAATCCACAGTCTTGGGGCGGATCTTGAAAATGCTCTCTCACTAGCTGTGTTGAGAAAAGATGGCAGACCTAAGGGACCGATTTGGGGTGCTAAGGATTAGGCAGTTGTGAAGGTAAGGGGAGGATAGTAAATGAATAATCTTAAAGGTAAGGGTCAAGATCTTAAAATGAACCCTTTGCTCCACCGGAAGACAGTGCTTGTAATACGGGCGAGATGTGGTCACTCCATGCCTGGCCTGTTTCAGTATAAGACGAGCTGCGGCGTTTTGCCCCAACGAGAAACGCTTTAATTTGACTCAGCCAGTGGATTTGGAAGTAACCGTTTATGTGGCCTATTCACTAAACTTTGATAAGGGCATTAAAACGGCTTTTAACGAGCTATAACACAGGAGGGAGGAATTGAGAGAGAAGGAAGGGGATTGAGTGAGAGAGGAGAGAGGATTAAGTGAGAGAAGGAAGGGGATTGAGTGAGAGGAGGAGGAAGAAATTGAGTGAGAGAAGGAAGGGGGGGATTGAGTGAGAGAGGAGGGGGGGGATTGTGGTAGGGGAATTGAGTCAGAAAATGGTATCCATTTATTGGCACGCCTGAAAAAAAGGTTGGCTACCCCTGCATTAGGAGGTTGATTTACTAAAGTGTCTCCACTGCAAAACTGCGCAGAAACCAACACAAAAAAACCAACACCAAATGTATCAACGGATAGGGATCCCATTGAAAGCAATTGTCTTTTTTTCCTTTTATAAATCGTGTTCCTGGGAAATGTTAGTAAATAAGACCCATGCAACGTTATAATGAGAGTGTGGCGTTCGCTGAAGGCTATAATCACATCACAGAGGTTTAAGGTGCAGACAAACATAGCACCAGCGTGAATTAATAATAGTTATATTTTTAGCCCAGTAGAAGAACAATTTCAGATATCAGTACATTGAATGTTAGTGGAAAGTACGGGCTTTTCCCAGTGTCACAGTCCACCACTTTTAACGGGATGATCCCCACTCTTGTTTTCTCCACCTCAGTAGTACAGTACTCAGATTCATTCACACCCTACACATGGCAATAAGGCAGAGAGAAAGGGGGTAAAACTCAAGCTTACAAACACCTCCAGAAAACATTTTCGCACATCATTTAGCAGGACCAATAACCTAGGTTTAATCAATTCCTTTCACATAGCACAGTGTCAACATGGCTTGAGAAAGTAGTGGTGCTGTGCCTGGTGGAAAGAAAAAATGGTAAACTTATTAAACAGTGGGGTGCGGCTATATAAACTGTATTATGCTGTAAAAACGGGAAGGGAGACTGTCTAAGATACATTCCTAATTATTTCAAAAGGGAAATCATAAGTCAATAAAATGATGCGTCGTTCTGGGTCAGTAAATATACCACCATGAAACTTCAACTACTGCCATAGTCCACTGCACATTTGAAAAGTATCAGAACTTACACGAATATATATATATATATATGTAGCCATGTGTAAAACTGGTGTACATCTCTTTCTCATGCTGGCAGTAAGCCTGGTAAGTATGCAGGGTTGCCAGCAACAATCATGGAGGTTTGCCCTCAAACCCTGGTGAGGTGTCATATGTAACAAAGGACGTGACAACATGCTTTGTGTCCACTGTTAGTGACACAAAGGTGTGTCTGTTTCTGGAGTCTATATAAGACACAGAACTGCCTAAAGTTAATGGTGATGTTATGTTCCTGAGTGGAGTGTCTGCAGCAGTTCAAGGCTGTCAGAGTCAAGTGCAAGCTAACTACACACTGTGACCAGGGACCTGGCACAGATGGTGATCTCCCTTAGGGGAGAGGTGAACCAACTCTATTAAGAGAGGAGGAACCTTCTGAAGGGGGGTACCTCAACAAGATGAGCGGCTAAGCATGACCACTATGAGGGGCAGTCTGCCTATGGAGATGACATTAAAGATGCCCTGGTTCCAAAGATCCCTTCTGTGTGAGAGTGAAGTTATTCCACAGAAGGATGCACCTGAGAGGAGTTCCCCATAAGATACTTCCCCTGCTGCCACAGAGATCCTGATGGGGTGGAGGCGCTGTAACCGAATGTGAGTAGGACTCCGAGCACACTACCTCAGACGCCTGTCATGGTGATATTCCCCATACCAACTAAGCGGGAGACTCAGGAGTCCTGTTGCCAGCAGGTGCACCACACATCACACAGACATGTAATGGGGCCAGTAGACCACAGGGGCCAATGTGAGATTGTGTGGGGGCCCGTAAAACCGTTACATATATATATATATAAAATCAACAATGAATAAACGATACCGTTCTGTGGCTATTGAAATGCTTTTATTCTTGCGAGCTTTCGAGATACACTGATCTCTTCTTCTGGCGGTGTTACAATGAATGAAGCAGGCAAGGGTTTACTTAAAAACAGTGTGTCAAGAGAGAGGGGATTTGGCCCGGGATCAAAGGGGTTACACCCGATTTGGCCACCCCCTACTCTCACCTAGGAAGCAAGGGGTTAACTGGACTGAGGTCCAGTAATGTGTTTGTACCTTGCTTCAGTATCCAAATGTTTATTCCCCTGTATAAATGTAATGTCTCATCCTGGTGTTTGCACTCACCCATACACTGGGATTGATGCGGGAGGCTTAAGGGGTTAATGAGCTGCAGTTTAGGAAAATACAAATATGTGTGGTGTCTTTTCAGAAATATCTGGGCTTCAACAGGCTTGATTGAAGTTGGGTGTGAAAAGTACAGAGGGGGTTTAGTGTACAGTATGTTAATACCTAATTGGCAGGCCAAGGGTATATTGCTGGTAGAGACAGCTAGGACCCAAGTCTGGGGCATTGGGTGTGAAATATAGCACCTGTGACAAATGTTCGCTACACACAGGCCCAGCTTCAAAGCCTTTCTTGACAAGGTGTTTTATGGGGGCCAGGGGTGCGGTTACAGAAGGCGATATCAGAATGAGTGACCTTATTAAATATAAGAATACCATGAGATGTCCTCGGCTGAACATGCTAAAAATTACATATGTGTAACCGGGGGACCGAGCCGCAAATAACGATTACAGACACATGATGTCTAGCAGGTCCTAAGAGACAGATATTAATATCTCTCTTAATTTTAGTATTACACGGTAATATTTAGTCTCATTGGGAGCGTCATGCGTGCCGGAATGTATTAATATGTCTCGCGTGCCAGTAAGTATTACTGAACTGAAGTTATGAAGTTATTTAGATAGGAAAAGCAGTTTTTAAACGTCCTTGGGTGGGAGGAGTTTTACTCTGGGGAAAACTGTCAACCTCACCACTGATTTATGAGAGGGGCTGGGTTTAGGTTGTGTTCAATGGGAAATAATTGTATAAGAACCAGGCTCAGCCTATGGCTATTGTCTTTTCGTGTCTTAGTGTCATTCTGAGATCGCTGTATGAACTGCTAATCAAGATTCGTGATTATTTCATAATTCCAACTTTAAGTAAGTGCATATTTTGTCTGTTATTTGTATAATCTTGTGTGTTCACCTTTTTCGAGGAATAAATGATATTTTATCATATCTAAGCCTCGTTCAGTTCAACCCAGTTATATTTTTGGTGTGTATTATTAATAGACTGTCACAAAGTTACCGTCACACAGTGCCTCTTGGAATGTTATCTGTGCTAACATTCCAGTACGCACTGTTTTTAAGTAAACCCTTTGCTTGCTTTATCCAATCTAACACCGCCGAAGAAGAGATCAGTGTATCTCGAAAGCTCGCACAAATAAAAGCATTTCAATAGCCACAGAACGGTATCGTCTATTCATTGTTGATTATTAAGCTCGGCTAACACGGTACTGATACCTCTACATATACAGGTGTATATATATATATTTAAAACCAGAGACAGAACATAAAACACAGACAGAGCTCAGTGCACATCCAGTGAAATTCATACACGGTACAGTGCCTAATTATATATATATATATACACAAAAAGAGAAGAAAAGCCCATAACAAGCACTCAAATTAATCAAATTAAAGATGGATTTTATTAAATACACAGAAAATAAATAAAACATAATTAAGAAAAAAACGAAAACCACTAGACTCCTAAATACTAAATAATCTGCATAATACTAAAAAAAAATTACTGAAATAATACAGTATATAGTGTTTTAACAAGAGAATACCAAAATAAGTTAAATACATGCAAGTACAGAAAATGAATGCGCGCAGCAAAACCTCAAACATGCCAGGGGAAAAATGATTTCCTCTAGGACGTAATAGTAATAGACCGGCCGGTCAGTAAGTGAATCTACCTGACAAGATAAGTGGTGGAACAACTGAAGCCCAAAAAATTGGCTGATAAAGAAATGGGTGATGCAGTCCATCTGACAGGCAGGAGATCACCTAATTTAAAAGACAAATTGGTTAAAAGCCACTATTCGGCACCTGTATCTACTACCTTTCTCAATCACTCAGAGAGGAAAGGATTCTACAAACGTGGCCTCTGTACGGCATGCAAATACATCAGACAAACGTGTTTTTAAAAACGCATCTGGTGGGGGCGCGCACGCAGCGCCTGGAATGATGGGAACTTTCTGATCTCCGCAGGCTCTGCTTCAATCGCGGCTGTTTTAGTCCTCCAAACCGCCCAATAATCGTCGGCGGAACCTTTAGAGATGCCACCCAAGAAGGATAGGAAGCTGCAGCCTCCCCTGGTGTCCCGTTTTTTCATGAAAACGGGATCGCCAACAGCCGAAAATCCAAGATGGCACTCGCGCGTGCAAGCGCACCCACAACAGCAGCCCCAGCAGCATCAACAACAAGGATAAAACTTTAATCAGCCGGACCAAGAACAAGATATAGAAGAGAATACACAAATTTCTGAAAACTCCCGTAAAGAACGGGTTAAAAAGATGCTGGGTGTCTTCCAAGTGGCCCTGGACAAAGCTGTGGCAGAATTCAGGTCAGATCTCTCTACGCTGGCAGAACGGACAACGCAGCTGGAGAATAAACTCAAAGAATCCCTGCAGAGCCAGGGTTCAATGGAAGACGAGTTATTCAGGCTTAACAACGAAATTAGGAACCTGATAACGTGAGATAACGTCAAATCAGGAAAGAAGACAGAACCTCAGGGTAAGAAATTTCCGGAAGAAATTGATCCAGAAAACTTGCAACTCTATTTCATAAATTTATTTCCGCAAATAGTCCCGTCTCTCCTAACAAGCGATCTGCATATGGATAGAGCAAAGTGACCACCGGGCCCAAGGTTCACAGACCCCCGGAAATCCAGGGATGTAATAGTAAAATTACACTATTACTCCACTAAGGAGAAAATTTTAAGAGGCTGCAGGAATGAAGAATTTTGGGACTTTGAGAATTCTAGTATTCAGATTTCCGAGATCTCTCCAGATCTACAATCGCAAGATGAAGGGTCCTTCCCCATGGTTGAAATCCGATCAGATGAAGAAAGAGGTTGGCGGTCCAGAATTTATCGCCTGCTGCGAACTTTTTCCTCTGTGGTTTTTGATATTTTATCTGGCTCGCTGTGGTCCTGTGCGACCTAGGAGGAGAGCAATGGAACTAGAGAGAAATGTCCCACCACCCACTGTAGGACCATTAGTTAAAAGGTTTTGGGATTGACAGTATGAGGTAGATAGTATTCCTTCTTTGTTGTTGTTGTGTGTTTCTGCGCTGTCTCTTCTAACTTCTTTCCCCCCAAGTTGTTCCGCCCGCAGTACCACCACAGATCATCAAGGAGGATGCGCCTTCCCTCCTTTAAAGTGGACCGTAGTAAGTCTTCAAGTTCAGGTAACGACACCTTCACACCCACACTCCATTCCACATTTTATGACAAGTAGAGAGCGAACCTTAACTTGGAACCTATGACTAATCAACTACCCATAAAAGTAGTCTCTTTACATGTAAAGGGACTAAACTCGAACAATAAAAGGAGACCAGCTCTGAGAGAATGTAAGATGATGCAGGCAGATATTTTATTTCTTCAGGAAACTCATTTTAACAACCAGGACCCTCCTAACACTTTTCGGGGTACTTCCCAGCTGGCTTATTATTATTCTGTCTCCAAGAAGAAAAGGAGTAGCTATTTTGTTAAAACATGACGTCCCATTTCAACTGGAAGAAATTAAAAGGGGTAAGGAGGGCAGATTTATAATGGTGTGGGGTCTTCTGTCAGGGGTTAGACTAACCTTAGTTAATGTATATGCTCCGAATGATCAAGAAATTGAATTTCTGAAATCAATTTTAGAAGAAATTGGGGGTTCCCACTCGGGAGGAGATTTTAATATGACCCTGAACCCCGATTTGGGCAGATCCTCATCACCACAACAAAAGATCGCGAACAATGTAATTTACAAAGCAAAATATTTTAAGAAACATATAAAAGAATTTACACACGAGGACGCTTGGCGCATGAAGAATAAAAAACAAAAGAGATTATACATTTTATTCTCCCCCTCACGATATTTATACAAGAATTGATTATATATTTGTGTCTGCGAATTTTTGGGATCGGGTCGCCCAGACAAATATAGGCCCTATAACATGGTCAGACCACGCTCCAGTGGAAATGGTCCTGAAACCCCCTTTTATTAGGCCCAAGGTGTTCCAGTGGCGCCTAAACGAGTCGCTTTTGAATCAGACAGGGAATCGAGGAACAGATAGGGAATATTTTGGTAGAGTCTTTTAAGTTAAACAAAGGCTCAGTTGAAAGATGTCCACCCTCTGGGAGGCCCATAAAGCCTCAATTAGAGGTCAATTTATCTCAATAGCTTCATAAAGGAAAAGAGCTAAAAATTTGAAACAGGGAAAACTTACAGCAAAAATAATTGAACTAGAACAGGAACATAAGTAACGCCCATGCCGGAAGATATATAAGCTTCTTTGCCCTACCAGAGAGGAATTACATAAATTAAGATTGGTAGACACAGAGAAAGCATTAAAATGGACTTGTCAGACCTATTATGATAAGGGTAATAAAGCAGATAAGCTGCTCGCTAGTAAGTTAAGAGGTGTTAAATCTAAATCTCAAGTCTCAGCGATAAGACCGGGTATTGGGGAAATCACATATAACCCTATCAAAATTGCAGAGGAATTTTCTAAATACTATAATAATTTGTATAATCTGGATTCATCAGACCCCAACTTCAATAAAACATCCAGTGAACAAATAGATATCTATTTACAGGCATGCGAACTACCAAAGCTGTCTGCGGAAGAATCGGTGGGACTCAATGCTAAAATAAATATTTCAGAGTTAGAAGAGGTTATTAAAGGTCTGAAACCCTCGAAAGCCCAAAGCCCGGATGGATTTTCAAATCTATACTATAAAAAATATTGGAGTATTTTAGCACCATATCTCTTAGATATGTTCAATAGTTTTCTATTGGGCTTCCAGATTCCCATGCAAATGTCAAAAGCAAATTTAGTAGTGATACCTAAGGAAGGAAAAGACCCAATGAGTTGCGCAAGTTACAGGCCAACTTCACTTCTTAATACAAATTTAAAAATGTATAGTAAAATGTTGGCGAATAGATTAAACCCAATCCTGCCCCGCCTAATTCATGATGATCAGGTAGGTTTTATAAGCATGTGTCAAGCCTCGAACAATATATGTAAGATTATCCATATAATAGATTATATAGAGTCTTATAAACTCAAAGCGATGTTATTGAGTTTAGACGCCGAAAAAGCGTTCTATAGAATTAAATGGGATTTTCTGGATAGAACTACGCAAGAGTTTGTTTTTTCCGGTCCATTTTTAAAGGGGGTCCAAGCCCTATATGATGCCCCAAAAGCCTTTTTAAAAATGCCAGGGGGGGGAGTTAAACCAAATTAAAATCAGCGATGGCACTAGGCATGGTTGCCCATTATCCCCTCTACTTTTTGTGTTAACAATTGAGCCGCTTGTAATTAAAATTAGGAAAAATCCTAATATACAGGGTATCAAGATCGGCCAGAAAAGTGTCAAATTATCTTTGTTTGCCGACAATATTTTTTTGACAATTTCTAATCCCCCGACTTCTCTTCCCAATTAACAAGAAGAGCTTTCTAGGTTTGGTTTGTTTTTAGGCTATAAAATTAATTCGGCCAAGTCTGAGGCACTACATTTAACTTTATCAGATATTGAGGTAAAAATAATCAAATAAAATTTCAATTATCACTGGAATAAGGTAAGATTTAAATATTTAGGGATCTTTCTCACAAAAAAAACTATCAATTATAATGGTCCTGGGTAAGCCGCTAGATAATTTAAACCAAAATATATCTAAATTAGTGTTACACATTATGACCGCGGTGAGGCGTGCAATCGCAGGGGCCTGGAAAAAGTCCCAACCCACCTCCAGGAGAGAGATTATCTCGAGAGTAAATGAGGTGCAATCCATGGAAAGACTAACAGTTTATGTGAGACATAACTCAAGAAAATTTAAAAAAAGTTTGGGAGCCCTGCTACTCTACGGGGAATGTGATTATTTGTGTTACTGTGGACCTACAGTAAGGCTGTATTTTTTCTCAGAGAGTTGGTTACTCTGTGTAATGTGTGGAGCTGTGGTTGTCTAGTGTCGTTATATTTTTGTGTTTTTTTTTATACCTGTGTTAAATTGGTGGTACTTTTCCCCCTCCCCCCCTTTTTTTCTATTTCAGTATCCTTTACCCTGTTTTGCTAAAATCTCAAATAAAAAATAAGTTACAAAAAAAAAATGCATCTGATACATCTGAATTCAAAATTTTACATTTTTATAATTGCAAGTCTAAGAATGTAATCTATTACTTTAGCTGCCCTGGCCACTTAATTTATGTCGGCATGACTACGAGAGAGATGATCTTCCGTGTTCTAGAACACACTAGAAATATGAAAAACGCTCAACGCAATTTGGCATCTTTTAAAAAGATCACAAGTGTAGCAAGCACACTTCTTGCTAGAGCACGGATCCGATACATCTCTCTTGTCAGCTTTTGCTATTGATGGAATGTCCCTGGGATTAGGGGAGGTGATACAGAGAAATCCCCTCCTCAGGAAAGAATGTAGATGGCTAGTGCAGTTGGGGTCTATGATCCTTGCTGGCCTCAACAACTATCTTGGCTTTGCCATGTTTTTATAGTCCACTATAAAACCATGTTTGCCATGTTTTTATAGTCCACTGTTTCTTCTTCTAAGTATTGAGCTCGGTACTTTTTAGTACCTTATTATCACATGTCAAATTTGTGCTGTAAGCTTATGTTTTTCTCCTTTTTCTGCTATTGTTCGTTGTCCACTTACCTCTGTCTATTTAGTTGCAGATATATCTTTAACCTGTCCCTAATCTCTACGATCGAGTGTCTGGTTACATCTCATCCTTATTGGAGCTTACCTTTCATGTGACCAGTGAGGTAATACTGGCGGCGTCTTCCAATACTGTGCCTTTGATCTACACACCCGGAAGAAACCTAACGGCGAAACGGCCGTCGGAGTGCTCAGTCGTGACCACGTCTCCTCTCTTCTCATCAGTTGCCTGATGTTGTGGTTTTCAGCCTAACGGGTGCAGCTACAGACCAGGAGGCTACAATTTACAGACCAGGCTGCTAAAAGACCGGAGTGCCCGCTCGATTGACCGGACCAAATTGCCTGCTCCTGCTACGTACATCTCCGTATGTCTCAGTTGTCTACACTATCTTCAACAGAGGCATCCTCTGACTAATGGGTATTATTCCCCTTTTTTTCTGCAGACCACACCAGGACTTTCATTTACATTACTAACATCATTGCTCTGTTTCACTCAGCAGCATATCACGCATGTTGTTACAGGTCTTGTTTTGCTACCTACCTGAAACTTTGTTCTGGACTTTGTTACTTTTGGCAATCATTTCTGCTCTCGTAGTTGCATTGATACTTCTCTAATCTGACCCACCAGGGACATTACCCTTTAAGATTTGCCCATCATTTCACTTACATGGGCCTGAGCATACTTTTGTTCCACCACTTATCTTGTCAGATAGATTCACTTATTGACCGGCCGGTCTATTACGTCCTAAAGGAAATCATTTTTCCCCTGGCATGTTTGAGTTTTTGCTGCGCTCATTCATTTGCTGTACTTGCGTGTATTTAACTTATTTTGGTATTCTCTTTGTTTGTTAAATCACTATATATTATTTCACAGATTTTTCTTAGTATTATGCAGATTATTTAGTATTTAGGAGTCTAGTGGTTTTCGTTTTTCTTAATTATGTTTTATTTTTTTCTGTGTATTTAATAAAATCCATCTTTAATTTGATTCATTTGAGTGCTTGTTATGGGGCTTTTCTTCTCTTTTTGGTGTTTATATACTATACTTGCCCTTTAATGCCGCCAGAGGCTTTATTTTTGCCATATCACTGTTTTTTCTTTTATTTTCAAATCTGAACAAGTGATTTGACTGCGGTAATACCTGTTAGTTTGTTTTATATACATACACACACACACACACACACACACGACACAAACACAGGAATTTGACCTTAATCCTGCCAGAGGAGCCAGTAGCGCATTTCGCTGCCAGATGAGCCGTCAACGCGTTTCGCTGCCAGTGCATTGCAGGCTCCTGTGGCAGCAGAAGGGTTACAAAATGCTGCATGAATGTGGTGTGTGCGGATGTGCAGTGTGTATGTGAAATGTGCGTGTGCATCTTTTTGTTCTTCGGCTCTGCCATCAAGGGTCTCTGGTGCACTTAGCTTCCTCACGCCAGACGATATGAAAGCATGCATTAGGACGCTGTGTGGACCTCAGGAGACCGCCGGCCACTCTGAAAAAACCTCTTCCAAATAGTAATCCAATTTCCTCAATCAATAATAGCACTGTCCGTCCCCTCTAACCTCTTTATTCCCACTCATAGCAAAAGCTTTTTGAAGACGCGTCCACTCTCGCAAACATATCCTGACATTTAACCCTTTCACTGTCCGAAGGGCGAACAATGTATTCCAGGACAATGTGTTGTACAGTAGGTAACTCTGACAGCAAAAGGGGTAAAGGAGCATTACAGTGTGTGTATATGTGTATATATTGTAAATATATATTGTAAATATGAATGTGAATATATATATATATATATAATAAAATTGCAAGCCAATTTTAGAGCAGTGCATTATTTTTTATCCTAATTCTAATAACAAAGGGGCCATTTGGTTGCATGTTTTGATTAAAAAAAATATTTAAAGAACATAGTGACACTTTTTGTAAATAGGTTTGCAGCAGGACGTCTCCAGAGCTGAACTGCTTTAATTTCATCTCCGGAGACCCCCCTGCTTCCCGAGATACCTACCTTGAAAAGGGGTGCCAGTAGCATCTCCGGCTGGGTTTGGTGGGGCTATTGAAATGGCAGCTTTAAATGTCCTGCGTTTTGTGGGACAATAGGAAGCCGTGATGTCATCCCTTGCGACTTTCTATTGGCTCACGTGACCGGGACCTTTAAACCTGCAGAGCTGCTACCGGCACACCCTTCCGAGGCAAGTATCTAAAGAAGCAGGAGGTCCCCCCAGCTGAAATTAACGCGGTTCAGCTCTGGAGACCCCTTGCTTCCAATTTTGGGAGAAAAAATGCAATTTTGTTATAGGAGATAATGCTTCCTTTAAGCCTGCTAACCCCATCAAGGTAAACTCCATTACAGTAGATCCCTACACTAAAAACAGACTATTTCTTATTGCCTAGTCGCCTAAACATCTTCACCCTTTCAAGAGACGGGAACATGCGAAAAAGCCGAAATGGTTAAATGAATGAAGCATTTATACTATAAGTGATTCAGTGCAATTAAAACTGGCACACTCCAGAACTAAAATTCTCTTCACAATACAAAGGAAAAATTGTGAGTGCACAAGTTCCTTATTGAAAAGTAATAATATTAATAGATACATATACATTTCTCTTGGTTATGTCAGTCACAGACACACACCACCTTCCAAGTAACATCTGACTGTCACAATGTAGAAGTGTTGTCTACCTATTTGTCAATTGGAGAATTGGCCAGGAGCTCAGAACCTGAATGGAGGTGCCAAAGACCCCTCCCAAAAAAAACTATTTAGAAGAACAGAATTACAGTAGGTGAGCTGAGAATTACCCCTATAGCAGGATAAGGCCTCGTCCAGAGTGAGAGCGAGCCCGCTGGTGCTCGGGCGCCGTAAGTCAAGCGCCCATGTTGGTTGGGCGACTCCTGGCCTGCTAGTTGCGCACATAGGGTGAACCGTGCATGTGACCAGGGCAAGCGCTACAAATACTAAAATATTGGTCTCTGCAAGCATTGCGCCTCCCCACGCTCACGTGCGCAGTATGGATGGGGGGATTAAGTTTCAATGTTTTGATCGCGAGCAAGCGAGCACGCTCTCACCCTGGACGAGGCCTAACACCAATACCACTAGCCAGCCTGCTACCTTCTCTTGAAAGAGTGAAGATGTTTAGGCCACAAGACAATAGGAAAGGTTCTGCGTTTAGTATAGGCACCTGCTATAATGGGAGTTTACCTTGACAGAGTTATCAGGATGAAATCAGTTTTTGATGAAAACTAAATGCCTTCTTTGTTAAAAGACTTAGGATCAAAATGTTATATGTCATTAATAAATTGCAGGCAAATTTGGGAATAAGCGCAAGGTCTTTGGGTTGGCTATCCATTAATTTATGGCCTATTCCTTTCCCTAGCAGCACTCCATAAGGTATTGCAAGTTACATAGTGTCACTGATGCATAAGGTTACTGGGGTAGGTTTGAGCGCACCTAATTCTGTTTCACCCCCTCTCCCCCCAATTCCCTCACTCCAGCACAGGACCTGCTGGACACGAAATGGCCATGGGGGTCAAGACTTAGAGCTCAGTTAAGGTAAAACCAATTACTGTGGAGAATTGCTGCTTTAACCCTTTGAGTGCCGATGGGGCCGTGGCACTAAAGTGCCACATCCTCTGCCGCACTCGCGATCACCTGACCGCGTCCCACCCTGCAAAAAAACGAGCAGGTAGATCATGACTTTGCTATGAAACCAGGAATGGCCAAGTTCAGTCCTCAAGGGCCACCAACAGGTCAGGTTTTTCAGGATATCCCTGCTTCAGCACCGATTGTGTCACCTGTGCTGAATCAGAGATATCCTGAAAGCCTGACCTTGGCCCTTGAGGACTGGAGTTGGCCACCCCTGTACTAAGCCATGGGGCCCCTGGAGGGCCAGACCCCATGATGTCTTGGGTCACGCAAAGGGTTAAATTAGGCACAGGAACACTACTTTTTTTCTAGCCCTTTGACCACTGGTTATACAGTATGCGCTAACTTCCCTTTTCGGGCACTACTCTTCCCAGTTTTCTCCTTGTTATTTATAACCTATACACAATTCAATAAGAAGCAGTTTAAAAAAAGCTGTGTATAAAAATAATATGGAAGTGGCAATTAAATGGAGAATTGCGAGACCCTCGTTCTCTCTCCAGGGTATGTCCTGGGTGCTCGTGTGTTGCTGAACAGCTTTCAGTAGAGTGACAAGTGGCACACAGAGCTCGAGCGTGAACATCCCCAACTGAGAAGCAGAAAAGGCTTTGTGTGGTTATGTGGCCAGGGAAGGGAGGGAGGATGTTGTGTACAGGTTTATGGCCATGCAACCATGGTTTGTGCAACACTGTTTGCTAAGCAAACACTATGCGTTTACTGAAGCATTTTTCACCTCTGTAACTATAACTTGCTCTTCTGGTTAGCCAAGCTACAGTCAAGTGAGCGTGTATAAAATAGATCTGGAAAGTCGACAGGTATGCCATGAATGTATCTACTTGCTGACTACTAGAGACCACATACTACATGGTTGTTAGTATTAACTAGCTGAGAGACCCGGCGTTGCCCGGAATTTAAATAGATAAAATAAATTTCCCGCTAGGAGGGGGAGGGGGGGGGACGACAGTGGTGGGGGGGGGACCTTGCTCGCTCATGCCACACTGATTTGTTATGGCTATTCCCAGAATGCTCCGCTCACCTCCCCTTCTCAGAAGCCTCCGCGCCATTAACCCCCTCGGTGCGTGTTTTCTGCTCTTGGCCCCCGGCCTTTTCCCGCCTTTAACCCCGGCCTTTTCCCAGACTCCTCTGCTTCGCCATCCTTTTCAGTTAAGCAAATAAATAACAATATGTTTAGGCGTTAAATGACAGTTAGTGAGGAGATACTCACAGCAGCCACTTAATATTGTAAAATGTAGATTCCAACTTATCCCTTTAAGAGATGTAACATTCATCTAATATGGATCTCATGTGATATTAGGTGAAGAAGCATGGTCTCAGGTGTGAGTGTGTGTGTGTGTGTGTGTGTACTCAGTTGGTAAAGTGGGCATATTAATATGTAAAGTGTGTGTGTGAAACAGGACATATTAAAATGTTAAGTGTGTGTGTGTGTGTGTGTGTGTGTGTGTGTGTGTGTGTGTGTGTGTGTGTGTGTGTGTGTGTGTGTGTGTGTGTGTGTGTGTGTGTGTGTGTGTGTGTGGACACAGGGGTGAGAGTGTGAGATGAACTTACCAAGGACTCTGCAGGGCTTCTTTGGGGGTATGCTGTCAGTGCAAGTGTGTGACAGTGAAGTAGGTGTGTGTCAGTGATGTCACTGTAAGTTTTGGCCAATGACAGTCGTGTGGGCGGTGTGTGTCACAGTGGGGCGTACCTCTTGGGCAATGACAGTCGGGGTGGCCACGGACCAATCACATTCACCGCAGCTAGTACCAACCTTTGATTTTATATATTAAGATTGTAACAATAAAGAATCATAACTATAATCATTACATATTCATTCCAAAGCGAGTTACAATTTTACTTCAGAGATGCTCATGTAAGGGCAGAATCCTTTAGACATATTTACTCTATTAACCTACCAGCTTTTGATTTCACTTTACGCTCCTCCTTCTCCTCTCTCAGTTCTGCTCCAGACCCTGACAACCTGGTCAGGAACTACAACTCTGCCTTATCCTCTCTTGATCTACATGCCCCGCCTTCGCTCTGACATTCTCACCCTTCCAGACCCTGACTAAATTCCAACACGCACATGCTGCGTTCCTGCACTCGTTCCTCTGAACGCCTCTGGAGGAAATCTCACACTCTCGCAGACTTCCTTCACTACAAATGTATGCTATCCTGTTTCAACTCTGCCCTCTCTCAAGCTAAACAAACCTACTTTTCGTCACTAATCAACATGTACAAGTCTAATCCATGCAGACTCTTCTCTGTCTTTGACTCCCTACTCAGACCACCCTCTGCTGCCTGTTCTTCTTCCTCCTCCATCTCACCTCAGGACTTTGCTGACTATTTCAAACAAAAGGTGGAATCCATACGTCAGGACATGCCCTCTGTATCCCCCTCCCATCCTACACCTCTTCCTAACAATCCTCCTGCCTTCCTTGACTCTTTATCCGCTGTCACAGAGGACGTATCGTTGCTGATCTCCTCTTCTTCCTGTACCACCTGTCCTCATGACCCCATTCCCTCCCATATCCTAAAACCTTTTGCTCCTAATATAATCCCTACATTCACACACATTTTTAACTCCTCCCTCTACTCTGGTACCTTTCCCTTCAAACATGCAACAGTTATACCATTACTCAAAAACTGCAAGCTTGACCCTACCTGTCTTTCTGACTATCGGCCTGTCTCCCTCCTGCCCTTTGCCTCTAAACTCCTTGAACGTCTTGTATTCTCTTGCATGCTTTATTTTCGCAACACCTATTCTCTTCTAGACCCTCTACAATCTGGCTTACGCACTGCTCACTCCACTGAAACAGCTATCATTAAAATAACTAATGATCTCCATGCAGCCAAAGACAGAGGTCATGACACTCTGGTCATATTGCTCGACCTCACTGCAGCGTTTGATACTGTGGACCACCCTCTTCTCCTTCACATTCTACATACTCTTGCTTTTCGTAACAAAGCTCTATCCTGGATCTCCTCTTACCTCTCCCACCATACGTTCAGTGTATCTTTTGCTAACACCTCCTCCTCTATCGATCTCTCTGTGGGGGTACCACAGGGCTCTGTAATGGGACCTCTTCTCTTTGCACACTCTCTCTAGGTCAAGCTGGGGGGGAACCCAAGCAAGATTTTTTTTGAGGGGTGCGGGCGGTTGCAGAGGTCCCGCACTCTTTCCCAAGGCATTTAAATTAAATGCCGGGGGACAGCGCGGCGCCTCTGCAACCTCTACTTACCGAGATTCAGACAGCTTCAGGACGCATGACCGTGACGTCAAATGGGTCCTGTGACGTCACGGTTGCCATGGTAACGTGACGTCAAATGATGCCACAGGTCATGTGATGTCACACGACCGCACTGCGTCATTTCACGCCGCACCGAGGTAAGTGGAGGTCGCGACAACTGAGGTGAGCAGGCAGGGGGGGCGCAAGAAAAGTTTGCGCACCCCTGCTCTAGGTGACCTGATCACATCTCTTGGGTTTAAATATCACCTCTATGCTGATGACACACAAATCTACTTTTCAACCCCTAACCTTACACATGCTGTACAAACCAAAGTTTCTGAATGTCTCTCCGCTATATCATCTGCCTTTCATCAATCTCTAATGACATTTGTACAACTAAGAAAAAAACATTTTCTTTTGACGTTTAAACTTTGCCTCAATACATAAATCAAGTTTCTGAATGTCTCTCTGCTATATCATCCTGAATGGCCCTTCGCCGACTTCAACTTAACATGGCAAAAACAGAGCTCCTCATACTTCCTCCCAAACCTGGCCCTACTACCTCCTTCCACATTACTGTAGGAATGTATTACTGTAGGAAAGTAGCCCAAGCACGCTGCCTCTGGGTTACACTCGAGTCCTCTCTCACATTCTCCTCACATTCAAAAGGTAGGTAAAACCTGTAGTAATCTGTCTCAGCGTCTCCCCTGCTGAAATCCCTCTCCTGGCTTCCTATCAAATCCCGTTTCACACACTCAATTCTCCACCCCACTTTTAAAGCTTTACACTCTTCTGCTCCTCCTTACATCTCAGCCCTAATTTCTCGCTATGCACCATCCCGACTCTTGCGTTCGGCTCAAGGATGCCTTCTCTCTACCCCTTTTCTATCTAAAGCCCTCTCCCACCTTAAACCAATTAGATTATAAGCTCTTTGGAGCAGGGACTCCTCTTCCTAAATGTTACTTTTATGTCTGAAGCACTTCTCCCCTTTATGCGTAATTTATATTATTTGTAATTTTTATGATTGTCACGTGTATTACTGCTGTGATATGCACATTAATGGCGCTATATAAATAAAGACATACATACATACTGTATTTCTAACTATATGTACTACGTCAAAAGGGACAGAAGGAGCAATAATATAATTATTACCCATATATAAGGGTGGGTAAGCTGATGCACAAGGACAGGCTCATGAGGGACTCTACGGGGTCTAGGACAGAGTGATGACCCGGGTCCCCGGATTGTTGAGGGGGGTGGGGCAGGTTTAACAGGTACCCGTATAACCCCCTGTGTGATGCAAGAAATACACTCCGGTTTCTCTCCAGTATGCCATGGACATGTGACTCATGATGGACATGGGATCAGCCAATAATCAAGACTGTGAAAGAAGTGGGACTAAGGGGAGAGGAGCCTTTAAGAGGAGTTGGCAGGGCATATGTGAGGGAGATCTGCACGAGCCTGAACGACTTTTCACTCGACCGATTGTGACCCAGGGCCAGTCTGTGCCCCTCAGAGAGAGAGCAGTCCTTGACTGGAGGGAGGATAGAAGAACATTTAGTGAGGCCGAGCAGATCATGAGTGGGAAGCCGCACGGAGGAGCAAGCGCCATCGGAGGGGTCCCTACACGGTTGGATCTAAAAGGGGTAACAAAGTATTTTGCGAAGTACAGGCCTTCTACATGTAGTTGCATTAACGAGCTCCAACAGTGTGCTGGAACCATCACCAAGGTCTAAATACCCAGGATTGAGTGGCCGCATCCTTGAGACACAGACATACATCCGCTCAGCGTTTATGGGGAATGTTATGTTCATGTGTTATAATATGCATGTAGCGATCCTTTATTAAGGGTCACAAGATTCCTAAGTATCTATTCTTGCTTTATACAACCAGTTATATTACAAACGTCATTGCAGTTGTCTCCCGTTATCTGACCTAAAGCACGTGTGGCATATCACCCAAAAACAAGGAGAGGACTCAGGCCCCCACCTCAGCAACAGATATCAGTCAGGGGCCTTTATATAAGAGGGGTTACATCTGCAAGCCCAGGCGGACAGAAACCACGACCCCCAGCAGAGGAGGTCTCAGCCGAGCACCAGAAGAGGAACCAGCCGTCGGACAATCACGGTAGTTGGGCCTGACCTCTGGTTGAGCCCAATTTCTGGGTGAGTTCCACTGAGCCGGGCCCACTAAAGTTTCCCCGGCTCTCCCAACCTGTTGGCAGCCCCGCACAGGGATATATAATGATATGCTCAAGATGAGTGTAAGTGACATGACCAAGCATTTGTATTTGGGACATTCACCACCATGAGACCTCTGTGCTTCAGTGGTGAATCATACACTGAATACATCACCCCCATCATCAAGAAACGGAGATATTTTATGTAACCAGTTGGGTATTTACATTTCTTCTTTAGAAATTTTAGTATACATTGCTGGGCAATATCCAACAATACTGTACTCCAAGAGACGAATCCATTATAAAATCCATTAGACGCCATTAAAAACCCTGATGGAAAACAAAATACAAGGAGACATTAATGTACAGTTACAGATTAAATAATATCTGTCTATACAACATCCAGAGTTGTTAAAAGCATGTTAGTGTTAATTTTTTTTCTTCCAAAGAAAACGTCAATGTACTGCACACACACCATCACCATCAAAATTATACTTAGACATTAACACCAAACAAATTGTTCTGATTCAGTAAATCCCGACCCCTTATTAATAAAACATGCCGGGACTCCCACATTTCCAATAAGAGGTGTTAGACATTACCTGCCAGTGACCTGAATGAAAGGTAACACCCATCGAGCTTCGACACCTCTTACTGGAGCTGTGTGAATCCCGGCATGTTTTATTTACAAGGGGTCGTGTTTGTATACTGCATGCAGCACTGTACACTGACTATTACAGGAGTCAATGCCCTTTCCAGAGATTGGATAACCTAATTTAAAGGTGGCAGTGGCTACAGGAATTTCCTAAACTCATTTAAAGACTATAACCTGGGTCTCACTTGGACAGGGTTCTCGTGAGCAAGAATGCTTGCGCCGGTTTGTGAATTTAGCTTAACGTGTATGACAACCAAAGCTATGCTTCTCCCACAATGCACCATACACTCCCACAATCCCTCTCACTCTCTCTGCCTGTTTGGTCCTAAGAACAGAAAAAGGAGAATGAAGGTGCAACAGACCTTCTAACCGAAGTGCATGTAGGTGGCTCCGTGGTTTTTGCCAACCCAAACAATGTTTAGTAAGAGCAATAGGATTCTACAACAGCATGGCTGACCCTTCGGGCAGCAAAATGGTTAAATCTAATGGTATACGTGGAAACATTATCTCAGCTGTCTCATACATACGAGACTCACACTGTGTAACCCCCGCTCTAAACATTCATGAAAAAAACCCAGTCCTTATACAGATGGGGGGACGGGAAGAAGGATTATTACTGAAGTACTTGACCAGCACAGCTTGACCTGAGCAGCAGAGGAGCCAGGAATAATATATACGAAATAGCAACATATGTTAATGTGGTAATATTTCTGTGCAGTATATCATGTCTCTGTCATTCTGTGCAGGAGAATGTGTTGGTGCTCGGCGAATAATAAAATGCTAATGATATTAACAATACTATTGAATTTCTCTCTTTTGCCCAATTGCAAAAGTCAACTTGGCTTCTCCAATGTAATTTATGAAGTAATACGCTGGGATATTTTTTTCACCGACCTTTCTCCATTTTTTTTTATTAAACACGGAATGAAATTCAAAGGTCGCCGAGTCATTTCCGAATGTTATATCTTTGCAAGGTATTTGCCAAATCATTTTCATTACTGCTGCTCTATTATGCAAACTGATGTAAGGACTGCCTGCTCCCACTCATTCGTTAATCTGGGATAGTGCCCCGATTTGCCCTCTGAGGGGCTGATTCTATATGTGCCGAAGTGGCTGGTGGGGAATTTGGGACACGCGTGGCCCTACATCCCCATTTAAGTCAGTTTTGTTCTCTGGAAGTAATTATGAGGCTATCATTAACCAAACAGCTAAAAGTGCACGACGATGAGTATCTGACACGATAGTCAGTGTCACAACACCTGTTCAACGTATTTCTTTTTGGCAAAGCCCGAACGAAAGGGGTCACAATGATAATGGGTATGCAAGTCAGTGGCCGCTAACGCCAGACTGAGCACCGCTGCCCCTTATCGGAGCTTTGCAAATCCTGTAAAACTGGGGCACACAGGAGGGCAAAACATAGATGCACGAAGAAAAAAAAAGTCCAACTGAAAGCTATGGAGAGTTTTCGGTTTGATACATCTGGTGTTAATTTGTTGCCCTAGTTTTCAAGTCTTTGATAGATAACCCTTCAGTTTTCACTGCCCGCCTTTCCCCATTATCTCTCAGCATACAGTGCTTCCACTGCAGCCAGGGATTCTGGGTAATGCCATGCAAATGAGCTCTCAGTGTGACCCCCTTTGGCTTCATGTCCGTTTGAACATGGTCCCCTTTAAGCTTATGCCTGCCGCATTACACAGCTTATGCAGCACAGCCTGGGTGTCACCTGAGGGACACCCATTGCTGAAGAAGGTACTGAGGACACGGATCAGTTCAAAAATATTTTTTGCCCACTATGCGGGATTGGTTCTTTTAGTCATTGCTTCTTTTTGTGGCATTTCCTTTGCTCCGATTCTGCCCTGTGTCTTATTTTGAATCTGGGAGGATCTGAAAGTCTTCAGTAAATCCTCTCTCGCTTCCTCTTTTTCGTTCAGGTTGTACACGAGTCACAACTCGCCACTTCTGCTTCCTGCCATCGTTTCATTTGTGGAAAACCGCACTCTCAAAAATAGCAGTCAAGGAAAATAGCTCAACAGAGAAATATAATGTGCAAATTAAAAAAAAAAAAAACCCCCACTAAAAATAAGACAGGTATATTATATTAAACGTGACACACTGTGAGTGCTCATTTGCATGCCATTACCCAGAATCCCTTGCTGCAGTGAAAGCCTTGTTAGCTAAGAGATAATGGGGAAAGGCAGGGTTGTGAGCCTGTCTAAGACACGTGAATGTGTTCATTTTTATTTGCGATATTATATTAAAAACATAAGCCCCCAACCCCCAGAATAATCTTAGATTAAGAAAAACACACCGAACATTAGCGATGCTTTCTCTCAGGGGCGGCCAACTCCAGTCCTCAGGGGCCTCCAACAGGTCAGGTTTTCAGGATATCCCTGCTTCAGCACAGGTTATAATGACTAAGCCACGGATTCAGCCACCTGTGCTGAAGCAGGGATATCCTGAAAACCTGAGCTGTTGGTGGCCCTGGAGGATGGAGTTGGCCGCCCCTGCTTTATCCTAATAATCACACGAAGAGGTGTCACATAGTAATACAGTAACTATAAGACGGCGTGTTCACCAGCAGTAAATTCCGTAGGAATGCAAAGTAACCTTTCAGTGAAAGCAGTGAACCGCGCATCTTTGTGCAATTTGTTTTATATTATCTGATCTGGGGGTCTCCAGAACTAATCCACTGTCTCCCGACGTTTCAGAATCCGCGGCTTTGGAGGAGATATCAGCTTTTGTTTTTGTAACCAGTAGACTAGAATTCTTGTCCGTTGGCCAGAATATGGCTGCTAGGTTGTTATTTATTTGTAAAGTTCCAACATATTCCGTAGTGGGGTACAATGGGGGTACAGAGTTATGTATGTAACCCCCCTATTGGGATTACAGTTGTCCATTGAAGGGGTTAAATAGGGCATTAACAGGTTAATGTCTAGGACAGGCCCCAGCTAAATGTAACTAATTCCATGTAACATATTTCAGTGTATGTTGCCAGCGGACTTCCTGTCAGGTGACCAGTGTATGTTGCCAGGGGACTTTCTGTCAGGTGACCAGCCCCTCCTTAGTTCCAGAACTTGCTGGAACTAGCACCTGATATAGGTAGATCCTGATTGGATAAGGATGTCTGTATCTTGCCCAGTTACAGGGGCAGGGTGGTGACATCACACAGGGGTATAAAAGGAGCTGTAGATGTGTCCATGCCCCAAGCTCCTGGAGGACACCAGAGGAGAGGAGTCTCAATGTGTTAAATGTATAGTGTTAGAAGTGTGGCCTTAATGTGTAACTTTGAATGAAGAAGTCTATTCACCTTTTGTTATTTTGCAGCTAGGGAGGAGAGTCCCCAGCTAGAAAGGGCCCTAATCTATTATGAAGATGCCACAATTGCTCTCTATCCTTTAAGGAGGACGTGTGTCACAGCTCAAGACAAATGATCCCTAAACTAGGGTTCCAGGGACCTGTCACAGCTAAAGTTGCTCTAACACCAGCTTAAGCATATACTCACCAGGCTGCTACAGTGGAGACTTCTAGGTCAGTGTAAGGATGATAGGTAGATGGGAACCTTGATAGGAGTACACCCATATAGAGTCTTGGAAAGTACCTGGGAGTGACTCCCGATCCCTGAAGCTATAGACGCGCAGTTCCCCTTAACTGTGGGCAAGAGAAGGTGATTAAGCCGTGCGTACCTCCCTGGGAAGCTACCTTGCACCCAGGGAAGAAGAATGTATGAAGCATTGTCTTGTCTCAATAAACGAAACCCGTCTGTCACACAAAGTCCCTGGCGCCCTTGTTAAACAGCTTGCAGAACCAGCCAGCACTGATGCCAGCACCGTGGGAGAGAGGTATGAGAGTCTGCACCAATCTATGGCACCACCTCACACATCTGTGACCCTTCTTAGGCCAGGCAAAGAGGGGTTACATATATATTACAAAGACAAACAGGTACATACAGGTGAGGACAAACATGCACAGATACATAGAGGTAATGAAGACCCGGCTCGTGAGAGCTTACAATCTAGAGGGAATGAGGGACAATGTTGAAAAAAGAAGGTAAAGTGGCTGCTGGTGGCTCAGGTTAGAGTGCGGCCCAGTCTGACAGCTGAAGCCAGTAAGATTTTTTTGTTAGCGGGGGGGAGGATGTTACATAGGGTGGAGATTGGTCCAGTTGCACAGCTGGTCCCAATGGGGTCGGATGGAGAGGGGAATTGGATGTTAGAGCTATGGCGAGCAGGTTCAGCCTCGTATCAGTTTCCAATAGCAAGCCGCTACATCATCGGAAGATACGTCACAACTCCATATTGACGCCCCGGCAGCAATATCTGTTGATTTTGTTGGAGTGGGAATGCCAGAAAACCGTCACGAAAAAAACAAAAAAAATCTCATGAATTGGGGGGTCCGCAACAGATATGTTACAGGGTAACAATATTTTAATAAAATAATAATTTGGGAGGATTGATGCTTTAAACCACAATCTCTGATAGTTTAAATATGCAAGCCTTAAAAAAAATACAAATACAGGGTGGGAAATAATTTTAATTAAATGGTCAACAACTTACACCAGGTTAATTTTCAGTTTTGTTTCCCATTACATTTTTGGATCACCCCCAAAAATATAAGTGACCTAAACCACCTTGAAACATTTAATCACTGTCACCGGTTTCACCCTGTACCATTAAAAGTATCTCTCATCACACATTAGTTCACACATCGATTAAACTGCGCTGATCGGGACATTAGGGTACTGAGGCTTCCATTGAAGTTAATGGAGAGCAGAAGAAGCACGTTCTCTGAAGGCTTCACAGAGACTGGACAATGAGTATAGGAGCTGCATGATCTAATATGAGCCCTGGTCCCCGGGCAGCTTTAATGGCCCCGAGGTAGCAAGTCAATTTAGCCAGCGAGCAACTATAATTGGCCTGTCATGTGCAGAGGGCACCCTGCTATATTCATAACCTGTAAGCATTTAGTACAAGAGTGGCCAACTCCAGTCCTCAAGGGCCACCAACAGGTCAGGTTTTGAGGACTGGAGTTCGCCACCCCTGTTTCAGTATGATGTATGTTTTCTCTAGTAGTGATATAACACTACAAAGTGCAAAGTAAAAGTGCAAAGACAATGTTTGTAGGGATATGCTATAAACCACCAAATATCTGTGAGATTGAGGAAGCCAAAATACTTTTGGAAATGGAGAAGGCATCAAAACTGGGTCATGTTTGCATAATGGGTGATTTTAATTATCCAGACATAGACTGGGGCAATAAGCATTACAATGAAAGGAAACAGGTTTTTGGGGGTGCTTAAAGACAATTATATGACCCAAATTATTGAGGAACCAACCAGGAGAGGGGCAATACTGGATTTGGTAATATTAAACAATGTAGAAGTAATAACAAATATTCATGTCCGGCAGCATTTGCGTAACATGGTCCCATTTGAAATAAATGGTCAAAAAACATATGACTTGGGTTCAACAAAGACCTTACAGTTTAGAAAGGTAGATTTGAATAAACCGAGGACTAATCTACAAGGAATAAATTGGGATGATGTTTTTGCAGGGAAACATGTGGAAGATAAATGGGCAGTCTTTAAAACATTGTTAGAAAAGCACACTTATCAGCACCCTTGGGTAATAAGTATAAAAGAAACAAGCAGCAGCGGATTTGAAGATCCGCCGCCCCATGGCACTTTCCTGTGGCAGCCACCTCCTTGCTGCCACCCTCCTCCTTCCAAATCGTGACATCACACAGCGTCACGTTGCCATGTGAACGCAACACCATGGCGTCATTTGACGTCGCACCGTCATGTTGCCATGGCAACGAGACACCAAGTGACATCATGTTGGTGACGTTCCCAGCATCATTTGAGAGTGTCCGACGGAGAAGGCGATCACCACAGGTAAGTGCCTTCCCACCAGGCCCGATAGGCCTGAGAGCGTGCCATCTGTATATGGGGGCGGACATTTTTGCCCCCCAAAATGTTGACGTACGAGGCCCGGGCCTATTGGGAAATCCACCACTGGAAACAAGTCTAATCCAATGTGGCTAAATAAACAGGTAGGGGAGGAAATGGACAAGAAGAGGAAGGCGTTTAGATTCTTTAAGTCAGAAGGGACGGAGACATCGTATCAGAATTATAAGGAATGTAACAAAAATTGCAAAAGGGTAATTAAATTAGCAAAAATGGATAATGAAAAAAGGATTGCAATAGAAAGTAAGGTCAACCCTAAAAAATTCTTTAAGTACCTTAATAACAAAAACATGAGAAAATAAAATATACTGTAGGACCCTTTCAGTGTGAGATGGGTAGGCAGATTATTGGAGATAAGGAAAAAGCAGAGGCATTAAACACACTCTTTGCCACTGTATTTACCCAATCAATTGCAATAGTAAGAAGGAAGCCACAACCTCCATATCAATGAACAATTTGTTAACTGAGGAAGAAGTTCATAGGCAACTTGATCAAATTAAAGTAAATAAGGCACCTGGCCCCGATGGCATACATCCAAGAGTTCTCAAGGAGTTAAGTTCAGTAATAGCCAAACCATTACATTTAATATTCAAGGACTCCATTTCCACAGGCTCAGTAGCACAAGATTGGCGTAAAGCAGATGTGGTGCCTATATTTAAAAAGGGAGCTAGATCACAACCGGGAAATTACAGACCTGTAAGCCCATTAATAGTGGGGAAGCTACTTGAAGGTTTAATACTGTATAATAATCAGCAATATCTAATGGAAAACAAAATTATTAGTAATAGTCAGCATGGATTTATGAAGGATAGGTCATGCCAAACTAACCTTATTAATTTCCTTGAGGAGGTAAATTGGAATTTAGACCAGGAAATTAATAAAGGAGATGGATAGTCTGATTTATGAGGAATGGCTAGCTAAATTAGATTTGTTTACATTAGAAAAGAGGCGTCTAAGAGGGGATATGATAACTATATACAAATATATTTGGAGACAATACAAGGTGCTTTTAAAAAAACTATTCATTCCACGGGCAATACAAACAACACAGGGCCATCCCTTAAGGTTGGAGGAAAGGAGATTTCACTAGCAACAAATGAAAGGGTTCATTACAGTAAGGGCAGTTACAATGTGGAATTCATTACCCATGGAGACTGTGATGGCAGATACAATAGATATTTAAAAAAAAAGTTGGACATCTTTTTATAAATTCAAATTATACCGGGATATACCAAATAAGTAAACATGGGAAGGATGTTGATCCAGGGAGTAATCTGCCATTATTTGGAGTCAGGAAGGAATTTATTTTCCCCCTTATGAGATATCTTTGGATGATATGACACTGGTTTTTTTTGTTTGCCTTCCTCTGGATCAATAAGTATGTATAGATATAGGATAAAGTATCTGTTGTCTAAATTTATCATAGGTTGAACTTGATGGACGTACGTCTTTTTTCAACCTCATCTACTATGTAACTATGTAACTACAGTATGTAACTATCTAACACTCATTCAATCAAGAGACAGAAAAAAATCTGATGTATTATGAAAATCTGCAGCATGTACTTGAATATTCCACAATAACCCTTCATTTCTACAAAGACAAGCAAGCCCAGGGGAAATTTCCGTAAGAATATAAAACAAAAGCGCTGTTCTTCATATTTTAAAAAAAGTTGCCAACCTTGCAAAAGCATGTTTTTCTTTTCTTTTTAGAAAAATTACAGTATGCTTATAAATACTTAACATTCTTCAGTTTTTTGTTTTTTCTCTTCGGGAATCATCATCACACAGAAAAAAACATTACTTTCTGTATGAGAAAACTGCAGAAATCTCTTGAGTCTCACAGAAAATAATGGGGGGGGGGGAATTATTTTTTTTACGAATCTTTGTATAACAGATTGGATTTTAAACGCAGTTAAAATAAATAAAAAAAGCCGACTCTTTCTTGCTGATTAAATTGTCACACGTTTGGTTTCTGCAGCTGAAATCACATTGCTTCACGGTCACTTATTTTCAATAACCTCTGTTTGAATTCAATTGTTTGACTGTTAATGCATATTAGCTTTATCTGTATTACTGTAGCTTCGCACTGATAATCATGTACAGTTTCTTTGACTGGCCATGGTTGGGTTATTAAGACAGGCAAATTACGCCTAAAGAAGACGCACTTCGGGCCCCCTCTGTCCGTTTATTTCCCAGAACCACAGACGAGATGAGACGTACCTCTAGCTTTCTGGAACTGTAAGAGGACTCATGGGAATAAGGCTCGCCGGGAAATTAGCTCGCAGGAAAGAGGTGAGATTCTAAAGCGGCAGGAAATGCAATCATTGATCTTCCATCGACAGGCTCCAAATGAACTCTCACGGCGGGAGGACTTCATCAATTACCAAGACCTGCGGGAGGAAACGAGGGGGAATAATGAGATGAGCTTTCTTCACTAGCTTCAACGTACCCAATTAGCTACGATGAGCAACTCTTTCATTGCCAATGCTCAGGTTGTTTGGAAAATAGTAGGTAGGTATATCGTTATTTATATGGCGCCCGCAGCTGTACTTAGCGCTTAACAAGACAGACAATACAGTACAGGGAATTATAGTACAACAAGTGCAACAAATAAGACCAGACAACAGGAATGGAAATCCCTGCCCCGGAGAGCTTACAATCTAAGTGGTATGATGAGAGAGTTACAGAGATAGCAGATGAGGGAATAAGTGCAGTAGATGGCAGTCGTTGGTAGGAGGGACTGTGGGTGTGGGGCAGTAGCCATGAGTCCAGGCTATTGCAGCACTTTTTAGAGGTATTATGTGGTGGGGATGGTGAGAGATCAGGTAGATTCAGTATGTTTTAGGAGCTGGGTGAACTAAAGGGCAGCGATTGCGAATCTTGTTTTTCCCACCCGAATGATAACATAGATACAGATCTGATTTGTGATATGCCCATTCCATGTCTAACATCCACATGGGCAAGTGGATGATGATAAGAAAGGGGCAAGGACAGTAAACCCTTTTAATTTCAGGTTACAATAAACCAGACTTGTCTCTGGAGCTCCTTCTACCTGGTCTTCGGCGACGCCATTTGACACCGGAGCCGAGGAAGAGGGGAGGCGCCAGCTGGGAGGTATGCAGGCAGGGGGGGGGGGGGGGCGCAAGTGAAAAACTTTGCGCACTGCTGGTCTAAATGATATGTACAAGATAGAGTAAGATATATTGTTACACAGTAAATATGGTCAATCATAAAATTATATCCCCCCTGCAGCCAAAGAGTAAACTACAGATAGTTTATCAAAATGTGTATTTGCAGTTATTACATTTGTAAATGTATCTAACGATGGATGGGAGCTTATTCTGGCTTTCTATGCGGTCTGTTCTGGGGCATATGACCTATTGTACACCCTCAGTGCACCTCAAATCCCAGTACTCAACGCCTCACTCAGTACTGTCCAATGTCTCAACATCTATTCTCACGCCTGCCTAAAATCTACATCCAGCAGGATTACCACTTCAATGCACTTTTTCTGTTTTTCAAAACCAACTCCTTTGACAAATTCAGCCTACACTCCTTTCCTGACTTGCCGTAGGTTCCCCGCTTACTGTAGCTGCTGTGTGAACCAACAATGAAATAAACGTTCCAGCTACCAAAGTTACAAATGTAGCACGGCTTACTGTCTCTGGAGCTACGGGCAAAAAAGC
Organism: Ascaphus truei; assembly: GCF_040206685.1. NCBI lineage: Eukaryota > Metazoa > Chordata > Amphibia > Anura > Ascaphidae > Ascaphus > Ascaphus truei. The sequence goes on from NC_134486.1 coordinate 400,564,844, forward strand.
AAGTCTGTGGCGCCCGAGACAGGGTTTTCCACGGTCGCTCTGCGAGGCGTACATGCTTCTAGATTGGACCCCCCGCAGATAATCCTCCGGGGCTGCAGCAGCCGCGGTCTCATGTCCACAGTTAACCCCGGTGCCGGAAGGCTTTAGGTTTTCTACAGTACATCTGTATGGCAGGAATAAGGAGCACTGTCTATCCCATGTCTGAGACCAGGTGCATTGTAAGGAACCCCAACCCTCTCTAATAGCGTGTCTGAGATCAGATGCATTGTAAGGAACCCCAACCCTCTCTAATAGCGCGTCTGAGATCAGATGCATTGTAAGGAACCCCAACCCTCTCTAATAGCGCGTCTGAGATCAGATGCATTGTAAGGAACCCCAACCCTCTCTAATAGCGCGTCGGAGATCAGATGCATTGTAAGGAACCCCAACCCTCTCTAATAGCGCGTCGGAGATCAGATGCATTGTAAGGAATCCCAACCCTCTCTAAAAGCGCGTCTGAGATCAGGTGCATTGTAAGGAACCCCAACCCTCTCTAATAGCGTGTCTGAGATCAGATGCATTGTAAGGAACCCCAACCCTCTCTAATAGCGCGTCTGTGATCAGGTGCATTGTAAGGAACCCCAATCCTCTCTAATAGCGCGTCTGTGATCAGGTGCATTGTAAGGAAAGACTGATATAAAGAGCCCCCTGCTTACAGGTACCTCTTTGGACTTTTGGGTCACAGGCTGGTAAGAGGCCTATTCTCCCAGCCCTTCAGATGGGGACTGGGTAGTGTGAGTTGGCCTTTACAAAGAGATAAACAAAACAGCCTATTTTGTATGCTGCCTTAAAGCTGTATTGTTTTTGGAATATACGGGCTAAATAAAAAGCCATGTTTATTTCCACCCAATCTCTGTCACCATGGTTTATACCTCTGCACTCTTCTTCTACAAACCCCAATCCCCTCTAATAGCTCGTCTTTGATCAAATGCATTGTAAATTCTTCTGTATTTGGTACCATTTTTAAATGACCCCAAAATGACAGGGGACCCTTTAGGAATGCTCCGGGGAACCCCTGTTGAAAAACACTGATCTATCCTAATATGCAATTCCTGCCTCTTCTTCAGTATTCTTGTAGAGAACTGTGAGATATTGAAAGCTCTGTAAACTATAATTGAAGAACCTTCAAGTTGGTTAATTTAAAGGGAACACAACCTGGAAATAATCTATTTTGCTATTGTGGTTACATAGCAACATAATAGTCAATGTTAAAAAAGGACTTCGGTACCTCAAGTTGTTGTTGTTATTGTTTATTTATAAAGTACATGGGGGAAACAGAATGAGATATAAAAGAAGAACTAACGAACGCGAACCGATAAACCCCATAACTTTCAACGTGCCGATCTTTAAACTGAACACCGGCGAACGGAGCTCAGAATCCAAATGTTAAACCTATGGTTCCGAGCCAAATCTCCTTTGCTTTGGTATCGGAAAAAAGAACAGGTTTTATGAACGACACATTCCGACATTTTTTATAGAGTCTGGGAACCTTTTATTGAATTGAAGTTTACACAGTTTTACATGATATATTTTCCAATGATAATTTCTTACAATACGACTGTAACCCTCCCTATCCGGTTCCTAGGGAATTTACATAGTTGTGCAATGTTTGCCCCTCAGCGTGGATTACCTTGACTCAGAGTGCTGGCTTCAGATCGCTGGGCGATGAGGTAGCAAAGATGTATGATAATGGGCGCCAAGAACATTTGTCATATCACAGTCTTTTCTTTTGAGGGACCACTCACATTCACATACCAACGTTGTACATAAATACGGTGTTTCCATTAGTGTGTACTATTAACACATAAAATGGAGGTGCGTTGATTTAGTTGCTTTACTTGTGTAGGATCCGGCTCCTCTTTGTTGCTTCGGGACAATCATCGGTATTACCCCGGTTACCCTAGGCCCATACGGGAACCCTGGTTGGTCTTTCACAAGTGACCACAATACCTTTGACCTGTTTGGGAACTGCCACTTTCATACAACCTGCTGAGGGAAATACAGCTAAACCCCGTTATAACGCGCCTCGCTATACCGCGAATCGGTTATAACACGGTCTGAGCATGGCTCCTGAATTGAAAGCCTCCATTTTGCCGGCTTACCTGCATCTCAAATTTTCCAATTTCCATCTCTCTGCCTGTCGTGTGCCATCGGGGGTTTTTTTTTTTTGTTCAAACATTCAATTCAATGCTTTATTGACTACCAGACACAGACACAAATAAACATTAATACATTTTGTACAAAACACATGCAGGGATTGAACTCTGGACCTTCTGATACCAATGCCTTGCCTCTTACCTCTACACCATAGGCAAGGTACATGTCAATGTGAAATCTTAAGTCTATTTCTAGCTGTCTATGACATCACACAGTTCTGTGGTCTAGTGGAAGAACTTCTTACCAACATATGCAAGGGTCCTGGGTTCAAATCCTGTATGAAATGGTATAATTAACTTTTTTAATAAATTATTATTTTAATTATGTTGTATAATTTATAAATATATAATTCTTTATTATTCTTTATTAAATAATAATTATTCATTAATCAATAATGATGTATTAATAATAATTCATTATTAATCATTCTTTATGATTAATTATGTATTATTAATAAGTATTATGATTAATTATTATTAGCAGTTAATTAACTAATTAATAATTATTACTAAATACTTAATAATAATTATTAATACTTACTTATTAATGAAACGTATTAATACTTACTAATTATTAATAATTAGTAAGTATTAATAATTGTTATTAATAATTAAGTATTAATAATTACTTAATAATTATTAGCACCCAATTAGTAATAATAATTATTAATACTTAATTATTAACAACAATTATTAATACTTACTAATTATTAATAGTTATTAAGTATTAATAAGTTTTATTAATAATTAAGTATTGATAATTATTGGGTATTAATAATTATTAGGTATTAGTAATACTTATTAATTAGTCAAAATTATTAATTGTTAATGATAATTAATAATCATACTTATTAATCATAATATAATTAATGATAATAGTATTATTAATTAATAATTATTAAAAAATAATTATTAATAATACTTAATACATAATTATTAATTAATTATTAATTAGTTAATTAACTGCTAATAATAATTAATCATCATACTTATTAATAATACATAATTAATCATAAAGAATGATTAATAATGAATTATTATTAATACATCATTATTGATTAATGAATAATTATTATTTAATAAAGAATAATAAAGAATTATATATTTATAAATTATACAACATAATTAAAATAATAATTTATTAAAAAAGTTAATTATACCATTTCATACAGGAATTGAACCCAGGACCCTTGCATATGTTGGTAAGAAGTTCTTCCACTAGACCACAGAACTGTGTGATGTCATAGACAGCTAGAAATAGACTTAAGATTTCACATTGACATGTACCTTGTGTTGTAGAGGATGAATATATTTATAGGTTCTGTCTTGTCACACCAAACCTATGGTGTAGAGGTAAGAAGCAAGGCATTGGTATCAGAAGGTCCCAAGTTCAATCCCTGCATGTGTTTTGTACAAAATGTATTAATGTTTAATTGTGTTTGTGTCTGTGTCTGGTAGTCAATAAAGCATTGAATTGAATGTTTGAAAAAAACAATGGCATACGACGGCAAGAGAGCAGAGAGATATGAGCACGTGGCAGGAAGAGGAGCGCACTGGTAAGGCGGCAAAATGGAGGAGATTTAAATCTGTAATGAGGAAGCTCCAGAGCTGATGCCGGTGAAATTTTAACGCGACCCCGGTTGTAACGCGGTCTTTGGGTTGTGGACCCCAAGGACCGCGTTATAACGGGGTTTAGCTGTATATTACTTGATAGAAAAAAGGATTCCCTTTAGGCTGCACTGGAGAACACCCTACAGGAGTAAAACATAAACACGTTAATTGTCTATTTAAAAGATAATTGGGTCCTTGGAATCAATGTAAAAAAAATGGAGGTAGGTGTGTGCATGAATAGAATGCAGTAACGTTTAGGTGTATCATATATTGTGTACTTTATTGTAGATCAGTATGATTACATGTGGAATTACACGCAGAGGAAGAGGGCATCCCGTGGTGGAGTGTATTATGTTGAAATAGCAGTCTTGCGTCACTTGAAGTAACTCCTGTCTAATTAGCTACAGGAGCACCACATTTGCTACCAAATTTGGCAGAGAGAAATGAGCCAAATGATTAATCAGTTTATAGTTGATTTTAGTAGCTGTTCCCAGTAGTAGTAGTAGAGTTAGTTAGGGTAAATTCATCCCTCTCTAGGCTCACAAAGAGTCCTACCTCTAAATATCATATATAGAGATTATTAGGTCATTGGCACACATATATAATTTCTAGTGCTGTAGCTAACTCTCATATACATATTGATACTATCTCTCTGCTAAGTAGAAACTGCTGAAGGCCCATTCAATAGTACACACCTATGTCAGAGCGCTGTGCTGCCCATAGACTTAGTCTCCCTAAGTGCTCTGAATTAACAACCGCACACACTTCTGCGATAAGCCAGCGTCGGGGGTTGCAGATGAAGCCGATTTGGTGAAATGTACGTCAGGTACGTCTGACGTCACGGCAGTTGACGGTGGCTGTGACGGTGAGGGGGTAACCAGGCTCACAATGAAGGTTAAGCCCATTTGGTTACCTCTGATCCATGTATTAGGGTTCGGGAGTGTCAGCTTTTGAGCCCAGTGATTTTACATGCATTCTGTAAAATTATGCGACAATAAAGAAGCTCGGTGCCAGCGAGTCTACCCAGACATCAGACATGAAAGCCACCGGAGGTTGCCAGGTGTGAAGAACCTTTGGGCAGGAGGTTTAGGTTTGAGAACCCACATCCTGGGATGAATGGAAGTCCTCGGGATTACCATTTGCCCCAGCAGACTGTGAGGCGCCTAAACCAGCGGGTGGCTTCTGCATACCAATTGGCAGAGGTGGTAATCTTGCGCATGCCCTTGGCTGATTCAGGAGATCCGCTTGCCCAACTTCAGAAGACTGGCATCGCTCGGATTTGCTGGTAGGAAAGTTCCCATGCTAGGATTGGCTGGAGTATTTCATGAATTAACTCAGAAATACTATAAGAATCCCTCAGCCAAGCAGGAGAGCAGATTCTAAGCACCAGAACAACAGCATTGTTTAAACGACCAAAAGATGCTCCGAAAGAAATAGCAAAGACACCGGCTTCATAAATCCGAGGTAAAATATTTTCTAAGTCCAGCTTTTTGGACGAAGTTCTCAAAAGAGAACGTAGTGGTCGCAGCTAGGATTGCAAGCCGAATTTAGTTCCAGGATGTTTGGAGCTAACTCCCGGTGAAGAGATTTCAGCACCTCCGGAGGACAGAGAGCGGTGGCGTCAGGAACTTCATGCCAATTTGAGTTCCAGGACATTTCGAGCCAAGTCCCGGTCAACTAAAGACTCTTGTTTTGTGCTATATTAAGCTAGGAAAGTCTCGTTTTTTGCCCCAGGTTCCACGTACTGTAAGTGTGTCTTTCTTATGTAGCTTGTGTTCCATTGTGTGTATGCCTTTTCATGCGAATAAATTTACAATTTATTTCACTTACCTTGTTTTGCTCAATCAATGATCCTGGTAAAAAAGTGTAAATGCCTGGTCTCCGTGACACTGCAGAGAGCAGGCAGCAGAGGCTGGGGGCGGAACTGAGGCAGAGAGCTGCAGAGCTCTGCCCGCCCCTGCTCTCTGTGACATTAGGGGGGGGGGAGGGGGGGAGTTACCATGTGCTGCTGTGGGAAGGTATGCTGTGTGTGTTTGTGTGTCAATTTGCTGTGTGTGTGTCAATTTGTTGTGTGTGTTTCAGTCTGTCAGTATGCTGTGTGTGTTTGTGTGTAAATGTGTCAGTAACAGTTTGCTCTGTCAGTGTGCTATTTGTGCCTCAGTGTCAGTGTGCTGTGTGTGATTCAGTGTCTCAGTGTGCAGTTTCCTGTCAGTGTGCTGTGCGCCTGTCAGTGTGCTGTGTGCCTGTCAGTGTGCTGTGTGCCTGTCAGTGTGCTGTGTGCCTGTCAGTGTACTGTGTGCCTGTCAGTGTGCAGTTTGCCTGTCAGTGTGCTGTGTGTGATTCAGTGTCTCAGTGTGCAGTTTCCTGTCAGTGTGCTGTGCGCCTGTCAGTGTGCTGTGTGCCTGTCAGTGTGCTATGTGCCTGTCAGTGTGCAGTTTGCCTGTCAGTGTGCTGTGTGCCTGTCAGTGTGCTGTGTGCCTGTCAGTGTGCAGTTTGCCTGTCAGTGTGCTGTGTGCCTGTCAGTGTGCAGTTTGCTCTGTCAGTGTGCTATTTGTGCCTCAGCTCAGTGTCAGTGTGCTGTGTGTGATTCAGTGTCTCAGTGTGCAGTTTCCTGTCAGTGTGCTGTGCGCCTGTCAGTGTGCTGTGTGCCTGTCAGTGTGCTGTGTGCCTGTCAGTGTGCTGTGTGCCTGTCAGTGTGCAGTTTGCCTGTCAGTGTGCTGTGTGCCTGTCAGTGTGCAGTTTGCTCTGTCAGTGTGCTATTTGTGCCTCAGCTCAGTGTCAGTGTGCTGTGTGTGATTCAGTGTCTCAGTGTGCAGTTTCCTGTCAGTGTGCTGTGCGCCTGTCAGTGTGCTGTGTGCCTGTCAGTGTGCTGTGTGCCTGTCAGTGTGCTGTGTGCCTGTCCGTGTGCAGTTTGCCTGTCAGTGTGCTGTGTGCCTGTCAGTGTGCAGTTTGCATGTCAGTGTGCTCTGTGCCTGTCAGTGTGCAGTTTGCCTGTCAGTGTGCTGTGTGCTGTGTGCCTGTCAGTGTGCTGTGTGTGCATCATTGTGCCACAGTGCAAACAATTGAGGTAACACGTATAACAGGGTATGTCTTTTCTGCCTATCATTCCCCGCCCTGTTATGTAAGTCCTGCTAGCTGCAGGCTGTAAGGGGTTAATCCTATGGGCTTGTGACTAGTGTTGTACCGTGTAGTTATTTAAAAAAAAACGGGTAACGAGTACCCGGCCAAAATCAATGGTTCTACCCGGCCGGGTACCCGGCTACCCGGTTTGACACTTACCTGCAGGGTGGCGGCGACATCTAGGACAAGCAGTAGCGGTCCTCTGGCAGCATTGGAGGTGTCTTCAGCGGCCGCCCAACAGTGAGCCTCCGCTCCTGCCCACCCCACCTCCGCAACTCTGCTCCTCTTCCGCCCGACCTCCGCTCCTCTCCTGCTCCCGCCCGCCCCACCTCCGCTCCACCTCTGCTCCCGCCCGATCCAACTCTGCACCCACCCAACCTCCGCTCCTCTTCTGCTCACCCCACCTCTGCTCCTCCTCACCTCCTCTGCACCTCTTCTGCTCACTCCACCTCCGCTCCCGCCCGACCTCCACTCCCGCCCGACCTCCGCTCCCTCCTGACCTCCGCTCGCCCCACCTCCGCTCCTCCTCACCTCTGCTCCACCTCTGGCAGAATTTCTCACCTCTCTCCTGGTGAACCGACGATGCTGTGACCCTGACATCCCCGCAATAACCCCAACATCTCCGCTATGATCCCGACATCCCCGCTGTGACCCCGACATCCCCGCTGTGACCCCGACAACATCACAGTAACCCCGACATCCCCACGGTGACCCTGACATCCCCGCTTCTGCACCTCTTCCGCTCGCCCCACCTCCACTCCACCTCTGCAGTGCACCTCTTCCGCTCCCCCCAACTCTGCTCCACCTCTGTTCCCGCCCGCTCCTCCTCCGCTTCCTCCCGACCTCCCCTCCTCTTCTGCTCGCCCCACCTCCGCTACTCCTCCACTCCACCTCTGCAGTGCACCTCGTCCGCTCCCCCAACTCTGCTCCATCTCCATTCCCGCTCGCTTCTCCTCCCACGACGGCTGAAAGGTAAGTAAAAAGATTTTCAGCTACCCTGACAGTACCCGACGCCGGGTATTACCCGGCTCCGAGCCCACTTGTCAGTTGCCATGTCCGGGTAGCTGGAAATGTGCCGGGTAATTCCGGGTACTCGGTACATCCCTACTTGCGACCCCCACCCATGCTCCTCTGTGATGGACAGGAGTAAGGTGGTTACTCATGGCCTATGTAAGCCTATCAGGGATAGGTATAGACTATGAGCCCGCCCCTTCTGCTTCCTGATTAGGGGAGTGCCAAATTTAGTTCAGTCTTGGTCTGGAGGAGGAAGAGACCAGAGTCTCTCCCATTGTGAGATGAGCGTGCCCACCCCCAGCCCTCGTGGCTGGGTGAACATCTGACCAAATCACCATCAGAGGATGATGCCCTATACTACCAGGGGCAAAGCACCATCCAGAGGTAAGGAGCCTCTAAGACCTTGCATTGCTGTGTATAAGATCTGCAGTGGGTGTCAGCAATAAAGACCCTTGTTCATCATATACCTCTGTCTGAGTGGTAGTCCTTGGGCAGAGAGAGAAAGAGTGCAATAGTGGGGGCTAATCTCCGAACACCCTGGAGCCCACTACTGTTGGATGCGCTAAGTACCCTGAGAAGAGCTCAGAGAAGATCCTAAGCCTGTCCTGATCTCCCACCATCGCAGATCAGACTCATCTCTCCTGACCCTAACAGGTACTTGCACCACACAACAGGTAGCATAGGCTGTGCATCTCCCACTGGGAGGGGGGAAGCAGTGCTACACACGTGATAACAATCTTTTTATTAGAGGATTTTTGTAATAGTTTGTGCATTCTTTACACAGTCGTCCATAGTTAACTGTATTAAAAGAAGAAGTTACTGTGCAGTATACTGTACACCAGTGTTTTTTAACCACGTGTTTGTGTGTGTGTGTGTGTGTGTGTGTGTGTGTGGGGGGGGCGGGGGGGCGGGTAATTGTAGTGTACGTGTAGGTGTGCATGAGGTGGGGGGGGGGGGTACTGTATTGTAGAGGGGGAATTGTATGTGTGTGGCCAGGGAGTGGAGGGGAGGATTGAGGGAGCTGAATTGAGTGTGGAAGGGGGGGTGGGAGGGAGGGTTACTGATTGATAGCCGGGGGGTGGGGAGAGAGAGTGGAAGAGGAAAAAGGGGGTAGTGAGAGGGTGTAAGAGGGGGAGAGAAATACATGAGGAGAGAGAGGTGAATACAGCAGAGTGAGGAGGTGTACAAGCAGGGGGGGGCTCGCATGGCCACCAACAAGCTGGGGGGGGGGGGGTGCGATGGAAACTCTGGCTGTATTATTGATTTATTTATCTCTCTATCCATCCAATCTCTCTGTCTTTCCTCTCTCTCCTCCCGTCTCTCTTCTCTTCTCCCTCTTTTCCTCCTTTCCTTCTCTCTACCCCCCTCTCCTCTTCTCCCCTCTTCTCCCACACACACCCTTAATCAGTGATGGCACACTGCAGCCAGGGAGATGACAAGCTGCGTTAGCAGCACAGCGCCACCTAATGGCTGGAGGAGTCATTCAGCTGCATTCAGACCCTCCTCCTTCTCTCTGCTCCACAAAACGGAGACATTAGCAAAATTGTCGAGACGCCGGAACAGTTCCTTAAAAACCAGGACGTCTGGATCACCCTACTTAGAAGCTCTGTCTACTGACACTGAGTATGCTTGTAATTACAGCAGGGTCCCACTAATACGGCGGGTTCCGTTTTGAGGGCCCGCCGTAAAGCGAAAATCATCGGAAAGAGGAACCGGCGATGTTCGCTATGTGCGCATGCCGGCAATGCGCCGTTCTGCGCATGCCGGCAATGCGCCGTTCTGCGCATGCGCAATCTCGGCAAACACCCCCATTGTGCGCATGCGCGACCTCGGACAGGCCCGTTCTGCACATGTGCAGACATGGCGGCCCCCTTCTCGGTACCGCCGTATCGGCGGAACGCCAAAAAGCGCTGCGACGAGAAGCGGGGCCTTCCTGTAGTAATGTTACCCCTCTCAGATGCCTCTTTTATGAAGAGAACAATCCAACTTTGAATAGTCATTCCTCAAAAATCAGATCTTCCGTCTGCTTTTATTTGATGCCTTGGACTATCAGCTCACACTAGTAATTTATTTTACGTTTAACAGGCCAAATCTTCTAAGTGGTGCTATGGCATAAGACACCTTCGAGCCCATTTCATTTGGTGGAAGGTGTCTTCTGGTGCCAGAAGATGTCTTATGGCAAAGCTCCAGTAAGTAAATTTGGCTATGTTTCATTTTACAGAAAAACATAATTGGCCAATAAAAGTTCCATTTATACGAAACAGTGCAGTATGTTGCTTTTTTTGATAAATCATTTATTCTGCTGCATTGCGCAGTATCTCCTCTGCTTGCATAAGTCATTACCTTATCTGAAGTGCATTGCTCATACGTGAGTCATACACTTATCTGAAACCTACATGGCTTTTATCATTTTATATAGCGGTCCCACAAGGTAAAGTATCACAGCTGCGGTGAATTCCTGCTATTATTTTTCCTTAAGAGATAAAGTCACTCATGCTCAGCCATACTGAAGGCAGGTCTCCCAGTTCAATGCTCACTGCTGTAGATGCGTCAAACAAGTTCTTCAAAGTGCAGGTCTCCTCTAAGACAGAGGTACAAAGTAGAGCTCTACTCACAAGTTCATAACGTCTACATTTAATGTGACAGCCAAGACAGAGGACAACATTTCAGGTCCCACGTGGACCTTTCATCAGGTAGATATGTCATAGACGTGACAAAACAAAGTGAAGAGGGACCGTCCCATATCTGATTTTGTTACCCCAAATGATTCAAAGAATGCAACAAGGCAGTGGGAAGGGTCAGTAGGCTGTTAGGCCCAGAAAGGTGATAAACTCCAGGGATATGGGGAAACATATACTTTTTTACCTAAAGTACAGTCAATAAATGGTACAGTTGAGGTGAACACAGTACTGCTTGGCATAGACATAAGGGACCACCAGAAAGGTTTAAAAAGTCAAGCGATGGGGTCTGGTAACATTGCAATAATAAGGTAATAAAGGGAAATATGGTAATGTTACAATAACTAGAGACAAGACAAGGTTGGCAGAATGGTTCTTCTATGTTTTGAATAGACCATTTTGTGTTTATCACTCTAAACCGGTGGAGGGGGCTGGGTGCTGAAGCAGGGTATATCCTAGAAACCTGACCTGCTGGTGGCCCTTGAGGACTGGAGTTGGCCACCGCCTGCTCTAACACATTCTTCTGTAAAGCAGCAGTCCCCACTTTTTTGTATTTTTCGTTAAATGTACTTGAACTGACAGGTCTCCCGGACACATAACAAAGACAAATATGGCTACTGGGGTCAAACAATAGGAAGTTGTGATGTCCTCTCCCAATGATGTAGTTTTCTATTGGCAGCAAGAGGAAGGCTGACCCAGCGGCCATATTGTGTCCATCTGACGAGTATTGTTACCCAATGGATAAAACAGCTTATATGCCGGGAAACGGGAGGGTGAGGGGGGGGAGAGATGAGGGTGAGGTGAGAGGAGGCAGGGGTCCTCAGAGCTGGAAACTCACTACCAGTGTTTTTCAACACCTATTGAGGCAGATTTTTAAATAGCTTAAGTACACCATAAAGATAAGTGTGGCTGCGTAATCAGGCAATGCCTTCCAGTTTATTATACAGTACCAACAACAACAAAGTAAGCATCAAAGCATTATAGCAGTAAAAGGAGAAAGGTGTGGGTGCCCTTTGCTGTAGCAATAAACGTGGGAAGTATATATTTGCACTTTATCTTGTTAGATTGCTTTTTCACTATATTTATTAGGGCACTTCTGCTTTTTAACCCGTTTTAACTGCACTGTAGCTCAGGGGTGCGCAAAGTTTCTTGCATGATGTCCCCGTCTCCTCTCCCCTCCGGTTCGCCCTTCTTGCACGGCTCCGGCGTCATGTGACGTCCCGTTGCCATGGCAACGCGACGTCACGTGACCCCACACCGTCATTTGACGCCGGGTTGCCATAGAGACGCGTCGTTGGAAGGCCAGGTAAGTACAGTTACAGAGGCCTCACGCGGTCCCCGGCATTTATTTTAAATGCCTTCGGGGAAGCGCGGGGGCCTCTGTAACCAGCCGCGCCCCCCACTTTGCGCACCCCTGCTGTAGCTCATACATAGCACATACAGTGCCCCTAAATGTGTACCCCGTAGGTTCCGCATACATGTCACGCAGCTCATGCTATTGGCGATATTATTAGTTGTTTTCTCTTTTCTCTATGCAGTGGAAGATATACAGTAGAAAAGGACACAGCATACAATAGGTAGTGTAGGACCACCTTGGTGTGGTTGCAGGCGTAATATGTTTTGGCCAAAAGATTGAACTAAATGACCCATGCTTATGAGAAGGTAAAACACAGAAAAAATATACAGTAATGAATGAAATAATGTGTCACATTGGATGTGCATTGGGGTTGCTTAGTTTATGGCTGTGTCTTTGAGGTCAATAATGATAAGGAAAAAGGAGGGGGGGGGTAAGGGAAACAAGAAGCTCTTGCTACAGTCTGTACAGGTGGTGAGAGGTGCCTGTGGCTAGTGAATGTGCAAAACCACTGATCTCAGAGACAAGAACAGAAAAGCCCCCCGTTATCTAGCACTCAGTCTAGATAACGGGGGCCTTTTCTGTTCTTGTCTCTTTGAGATCAGTGGTGTGGTGTCTTTGAGGTCACTTTCCAAGCAGCGTTCCAATTGACACACATTACTACTGAATATACACATGTAATATTGTAGGTCTGGGTTTTGAGCTTGTTAGGATTGTGTGTGTCTAAAACATTGTAGCGGCAACAGCAGCTGAACCAGGGGTCCCCAGAACCTTATTACTCACCCCGACCGTGGGTTTCATAGAACAGAAACAATAATCCTTCCAGCGCTCCAAGGGTCTGCTACGCATCATATTTTTCTCCAGCACTGAAAGGCTCAGTAAATAATTTCTCACGTATTAAAAGTGTGTATTTAGGGCACTCACACACAAATAGATCACAACGCTCACCAAAATGATGTGAAGGAAATAATGAAGGTGCCTGAATTGCCCGGATTGGCGACGGGTGCTGCCTATGTGCTAAGTTGATGTGTTGATGTTTTATCAAATAAAGAGAGTAACTGGAATACCCAATTAACCTCCAAAAGAAGCACATTCATGGTGCACACCGGGGCTGTTTAAAACTGAACATTTAATGATATAAAATAATATGTGTACCCGTGCATCGTATTGATTCTACAACTGTTCATGATTTGACCAGCTCTACTTACTATAGGTTTTCAAGTATCTTTATAGTGGACACAAAGACACAGTTCATTACCTGTCATTTTATTGTTTATTTTAAACATACAGTACACACTTTAATGGAATTCATAAGCAAGTGTAGACATATTATTTTATATCATTACATGTTGTTTTAACAGCCTTTGTATTGCAGTTACTCTCTTTATTTGACAGTGTATTTAGAGCCGCAGTGGATCACAATGTTTTCATAATTTAATTTTATTTAACACGGTCCTTTAAGGAGCATTCCCCCCCCCCCCACAATTGATTTTACATAAATAGGAAGCAAGGGGTCTCTGGAGCAGATCCGCGTTAATTTCAGTTCCGGGGACCCCCTCCCCCCCCCCCCCCCTGTTCCTGAGATACTTACTGGGAATGACGGCGTTGTACCAGCATCCACTCCAGGCTAAACAAAATAGTGTGTAAATCTCCTGCGTTACGCTGGCCAATAGGAAGCCAGAACATCATCCGTTGCGGCTTGCTATTGGGCCACGTGACGTGGGGCTTCAAACCAGTGAGTAAGCAGCGGCACCATTCCTGGGTTAGTATCGCGGGAAGAAGGGGGTCTCTGGAGTTGAAATGAACGTGGTTCAGCTCTGGGGACACCCTGCTTTCCACCAATATACATATAAAAAAAAACCAAATGGGGGCAAAGACGGACTTCTGCTTTCAGTATAAAGGAAGAAAAATATTGTAAAAGTAGATTACGAAGCTGAGTTTTACAGTTCTACCAACCCAGTTTATAATGGAAAAAGGATACCCATGCCCCCCCAGATCAATGTAAATCCCGTTTGTATCACTGATGTACAGTATACAACAAACACAAAAGTCCCCAAAACATTCAGTGCAGAATAAACGCTGGAGAAGATATAGGAAGTTGATGCATGAAGAGAGGAACTGTTATTTTAATGCCAGATCTCCCCAAAAAATATTTTACAAAGGCCTTGCTATGTTCACACGTCTCAAAGAGCTTTTCAATCTATGTGAAAAAAAACCCCAAAAACCTATCAGTTCTTTCTGGCCCTTCTGCTGAGAAGTTTCTTCACTGTGCTGGAGAAGACATCAGCGCCATTAGAATGACTGGGACTATCCTCCAGCACAAGGAAGCGGTTTCACAGCATGTTGAATAAGGCCTGTTATGTGCAAAGTTCCTAGAGGACAGCAAAACATTCAACATCACATTCAGCAGTTGCCTGTGTCACGGAGAAATATTACCTATATTTACCCCATGTAAAGTTTGCAATGCATTTTGCGGCCCTTGAGTGTTTATGAATATTCAGTAGACTCTATGGAGTCTGTTTATCAATGTACAGAAGAGTGAGTTTAGGCCTGTGGTTTGCAAAGTTTTTTCTCTTGGGACACCCATAATCATAGTGCTCAGTTTCTGGGGAACCACTACAACAGGACAGTCAGTCACCGAAGGGCCAGACAGTCACAGGAGAAAGAGGGGGTAGAGACAGACAAAGAGTCACAGGAGACAGAGAGTCACAGGAGACATAGGGGACAGAGACAGCCACAGAAGACACCCACCCACACATGACAGAACAAATACATACACGACAGAACAAAAACGCAAAGGTCACAAAGGTTCCATAAAAACACGCATGCGCAAAAATTCAATGAAACACATATGCGTTTAAACAGGTTCCATATAAACACGCATGCGCAGAAATTCAATGACACGCATGTGTGGTTCAACCAGGTTCCATAGAAACACACCCATATTACACAATGTAATTCATGCCCTACACTACTGTATTTCTTCCCGATTATTAATATACAATATATTCTCTTTACAAGTGAAAATGCCCAAGAGCCAACCAGTCCAAAGAAGATGCTGATTGAAGAAAATTGTACACTTGGAAGAAGAGAGAAGAAATTGGTATTATTGTATTTTTCATAAAGTCATTGTAATCTAATAATTTTTTTTCTTCCATATTTTAAAATACTTTTTAGTCATCTGAAGTTTTAGGGGAATAAGTGGTGGGTTACATTTAAATACCATTACATATCGTATCGTACGAAATGAACAGTGATAAGGGACGGATTACATTGCATTTAGATTTTGAAGACACTAGCACACTAGCGCCTATCGTTTCTGCGGCGTATTGCAACCAACACTAAAACTTAATTTTCCCGGCCGCGATGCATTCACGGGTCAGCTGCGAGCAGCCGAAAAATGATCGGGGGACAAAGACACAAGCCACGAGACAAATTCGCCAGTAAATGATGCTATGATCTGTATAATACACAATAGAGTTTCAAATCACAGAAGTCATTCGACCGCCATGTTTTCACTGAGCTTAAGCAACAAGCATACGTAGAAAAAAGAGGAAAGCAGCGCACTGCCAGGGAGTCAGGTGGTATTAAAATGAAGTCTATTTATTCAGCACAAGTACAACACATCACCCAAAGGAGGCGAATTACCTCCTACGCGTTTCAGACACGAATGTCCTTTATCAAGGACATTGCTTTATACTGTGTGTGTCATAACAACGTCACTTTAACAATAATGGAATTTGTGAAGTGTTAACAAATGTGAAATATGTTTTTGGTGCTTTAAAACGGCGGTGGTTAATTTTTTTTATTTAGGATACAGATGAAAGTAAGTGAATGTGTATTAAAATGTGTTAAATTATAACTTTTTGTAAACACCAATGCTAAAAAAACAAAACGTGCAAGTAAAATTATAAATGGTATTTAAAATGCAAAATAAATGTATTCAACAAATAGATTAAAGGGAAAAGTCTAGGAAAAGGACTAAGAATCACCAGAGCAAATAGCAACAATATAAATTATTGTATATGTGGGGGAAACAGCAGTGTATTGGCTGTCTGCTGCACTGCTCCATATTGTGACCAATATGGATTCATGACTAGAATATTCATCAGTAAGTACAGTGGAAGCACGCCTGTCCCATAACCCAGAGGTCAATGCTTTGATGCCATCCTCTGCTATTTCTTTCTTTATTATTAATAATTTTTCATAAAACGTCATTTTATTTTATTCACTATAGTTTAACGATATCATATGAAAGGATGTACAGCTCAACTCCGTTATAGCGCGATCCGCTATAACGCGGATCTGCTTATAACGCGGTTTGAACGTGGATGCCGAATATTTAAACAATTTTTTTTTGTTGCCAAACCACACACACACACCTACACACACACACACCCCTACCTCTGGTGGTGCTGGGGATCGTGGTGGGGCTGCTGGGGCATCATGGTGGGGCTGCTGGGGCATCGTGGTGGGGCTGCTGGGGGAAGTGCTGTGGCTGTGGGGGATCGTGTGGGGCTGCTGGGGGATCGTGTGGGGCTGCTGGGGGAAGTGCTGTGGCTGCTGGGGGATCGTGTGGGGCTGCTGGGGGAAGTGCTGTGGCTGCTGGGGGATCGTGTGGGGCTGCCGGCGCCTCACTCCTGCCTCCTCCTCCCAATCGGGTGCGTGACGGCCATTTTTTTAAAATGAGCGCAACCCTGGTTATAGCGTGGTCAGATCGGGTGGCCCCCGAGGACCGCGTTATAATGGTGTTGAGCTGTATTAATAAGCACCATTTATTTAAGTAATAATCTCAGAAGAATAAGGCATTACTGCCCAATAATGCACTGGCTGGAAGAGTTGAAGGCCCGAGGCGAAGCCGAGACAACCCAGTCAGGTTATTATTGGTCAGTAATACCCGGTTCTGAGGGGATTATTACTTTTTTTTTAATTTTTCATTAAAAATATAAACAATTTGTATAGTCATATTGTTATTTATAAACATGATTTTCTACATTTTCTTATGCTTTTACTATATTTATTTATTAAAATTAAATTGTAAATACACTGCAGACACACACACACCTCTATATATATATGGTCAGTAGAGGTGAGGCTGTGTGTATTTGTTCTGTTCTGTGAGTGTCCGTGTGTGTGTGTGTGTGTATATATATATATATATATATATATATATATATATATATATACACACACACACACACACGGACACTCACAGAACAGAACAAATATATATATGTGAGTGTCCGTGTGTGTGTGTATATATATATATATATATATATATATATATATATATATATATATATACACACACACACACACGGACACTCACAGAACAGAACAAATATATATATGTGAGTGTCCGTGTGTGTGTGTGTGTGTATATATATATATATATATATATATACACACACACACACACACACGGACACTCACAGAACAGAACAAATACACACAGCCTCACCTCTCTACTGACCATGCCGCTTCCTCCTCTGCTTGGCAACCTCCCCAGGCTCCTGACACCTCCTTCTCATTGGCTACATTACCCAGCAGCCAATCAGGGTGGAGGAAACTGCCCAGCCCCCTAGCAACTGCCCTGCTCTCTTCCAGCTGTGGGAGATGAGGGAAATCCTGCGGCCCCTTTTGATCCTCTCGTGAAACCCCAGGGTGCGGCAGAACCTCGGTTGGGAAACGCTGGTTTAGACCACTGCCCTTTCCCCCCATTTTTCCAGTTTCATACATCTAATGCAGAATTTGAGACTTCTGCCACTTCACAAATAAAAGGGAAACAGAATGTCGCAGAGAGACACAGAATGTGATACCTCTCATTATAATCTGTGCACCATGTAACTCCCCCCCAACTCCTCCTACTGACTCTCCCCAAGGTGCAAACTGGGGCAGAAACGCAGAATGTGATACATCTCATTATAATCTGTGCACAATGTAACTCCCCCCCAACTCCTCCTACTGACTCTCCCCATGTGCAAACTGGGACAGAGACGCAGAATGTGATACATCTCATTATAATCTGTGCCCCATATAACTCTCCCAACTCCTCCTACTGACTCTCCCCATGTGCAAACTGGGGCAGAGACGCAGAATGTGATACATCTCATTATAATCTGTGCACAATGTAACTCCCCCCCAACTCCTCCTACTGACTCTCCCCATGTGCAAACTGGGGCAGAGACGCAGAATGTGATACATCTCATTATAATCTGTGCACAATGTAACTCCTCCCCAACACCTCCTACTGACGCCCCTCGTGGTGCAAACTGGGGCAGAGACACAGAATGTGATACCTCTCATTATAATCTGTGCACCATGTAACTCCTCCCCAACTCCTCCAACTGACTCTCCCAAGGTGCAAGCTGGGGCAGAGACGCAGAATGTGATACATCTTATTATAATCTGTGCTCAATGTAACTCCTCCCCAAGACCTCCTACTGACCGCCCCTCATGGTGCAAACTGGGACAGAGACGCAGAATGTGATACATCTCATTATAATCTGTGCACCATGTAACTCCTCCCCAACTCCTCCTACTGACTCTCCCAAAGATGCAAACTGGGACAGAGACGCAGAATGTGATACATCTCATTATAATCTGTGCCCCATGTAACTCTCCCAACTCCTCCTACTGACTCTCCCCAAGGTGCAAGCTGGGGTAGACACAGAATGTGATACATCTCATTATAATCTGTGCACCATGTAACTCCTCCCCAACTTCTCCTACTGACTCTCTCAAATGAGTGGCACCAAAAAGCTTCTTCATGACGGAAAAGCAGTTTCAAAGAAGACTGGATAAGAGCCACAGTCTCATGAAATGTTGACACATACAAGATGTGGAGCTTTTTCAGGGATGGTGATACAGAATGTTTAGAAAATATATATGTTTTTCTAATTTACAGATCTCCAATCCTCTCTTCTCCCATGGTCGTCATGCTCCCCGTTCCCCCTCTACCAGCGCTGAACAAGCAATCGTTCACTTGGGGCCCCGAGTTACATTTGTGTTCCGGGCCGACTGGCTGGAGGCGGACCTGTTCCTGACATTTCCAAATATTGCACACCCAGTTGAGTCTCATCTTCTACTTGTACTTATGTCTTGGTAAAGCAAGATGGCGACGCCATGAGTCAACTGGCCACTAGTTTATATGATGTTGTCTAAATAAAACGAAGGTGATGGTCTTCATGTATGTTTAGGTTGACCATATATGTCCTGGAAAAAATCGGAACAAATGACGCACGTGTGAACGGCGAGCGCCGACTGCACATATGTGATGAGCGCTTCCCGGTCGCTTATGCGCATGCTCGATCGGAGCTTGCCGGCAGTGATAGAAAACTGGGACAGTGGCCCAAAAAGTACACTTACCTTGGGGATGGTCTCAGGCTGCCAGTCCCTGGCTCTCCCACGCTGCTGCGGGCCTGCCTCTCTCTCCCATGCGGTAGGCCTCCATCACTCCCCACGGGGGAAGCTGGGCCCAGCTTCCAACACGCACCGGTGGGAGAGAGAGGACCGGCGCGGGAGAGTGAGGGAGGCCTGCAGCAGCTGGGGAGAGCCGGCAGCAACCAAAGGCCCGGTAGCTGGATGCAGAAGTTGGGTTCAACCTCTGGCCGCGCCAAACTTCCAGCGACAGCTGTCCGCGGCCCCACGCAACCACCGGGCCTGGGACCCTTGCCCCGGCTCTCCCCCCCTGTCGGCGGCCCTGTGTACTACTCTTCCTCAGGGCATTATGCCACCGGCGGAATTCCCCAGCAGTGCAGTGTAGCGGTAAACAACCAAGGTACGTTGCCGAGGCGAAGTTGAACCAAGTAGTCTTTCCATTTATGTGTGGAGAAGCCAGCATCAAAAGGACAAGAGGTGATGTCCTAAAGGCATCGCAGACAGTCAAGCACCACAAAGACAGACGCTACCGGCACCAACACTACCTGCTTCAGTTAGAATTCTTCCTATTTCAAGAAGGAGTAAGATGAGTATTTGCTCTTCTGATATTAATTCTTAAGATAAGAACCGAGTGAGTGATCCCCTGCCAGAGCCACAGCTAACTCTTCAGCGTTTGCTGCATCTCTGGAGGGGAGTAAGACGGGCTGGATCTGTACTGTATGTCTACACATGGCTGAAGACCATTTTACACCCATCTGCTTCCAAGATTTGTACAAAGCGGAGACCACCCCTGAACTTTTTAAAATTAGGCGATTTCCTCAAACTCAAAGCCAGTTAGCAAGAAAAAGAAGACAGAAGTTCGGCACAGCCTGCAAAGAAATCTGATTAAAAACCTAAATTAAACAAGGCCCCCCGAGTCCTGCCGCTTTGGAAGCACACATACTGTTGCTTTGCTGCCCTACTTAAAATGAGCTAGTTTCCTACTTACACTTATTTTTTTTTTACTGAAGGTGCTAATGAAAGAAATCCGAGGACACTTCCTGAGCTCCGATATCCAAGCGGCATATTGAATGGGAAAGTGGTCTTCTTCAACAAAGACGCAATCCCTGCGTGTTGTTGTAAAGGTGCAGGACCCCAACATAAAGAACGTGAGCCTCCAATTACAAGGGAGAGGACGCAGGGACGCAGAATTCTCATCCTTATAATGTTGTTTAATAAGATCGTATTAAGCCTAATATAACTTGTATGTATCAGGGAGATATGGACAGGTATGGCAGCTCCAGTATAGGACATTGGGTCGCGGCTCAACTCGCCGCAGGGACATCTCACCGTGGCGATTTCACCACCAAGGTAACTTTACCCCGTACCCTAAAAAAAACCCTAGTATTAACGCTACCCCATACCCTAAAATGTTAATCACTTACCCTAATTCCTTACCCTATAAACCTTAACCTAATTCCCTACTCTACAAACGTAACCCTTTACCCAAAAACCCCTATCCTTAACCCACCTACCCAAACTGCTCCGACACCAGGTACTCAGCCGCTGGCCGTTTCACCAATGAGATAAGTTAACTTCACCCCCTTAAGTGAGTATCGGCTGAGTATCCGTGTCGGAGCGGATGCAGTGAAGGGTCCCTTGGCGCCCGCGTGAGATGAGCGCGAACATTCCGACGGCCGATTCCACGCCAGCTCTCTGTTGTGGAGTTGGTCTCACAAATTATTAGTATCAGCAGTCCCGGAGAGTTCAATTAAAAAATCCACACTTTCCTCCTAAAATATCATTTCTATTCTCAAAAAAACCTCGGGGGGTTGATACTCCTGTGGGTAAGGTTACAAAAATTGTGATTTGTTAGTCCTTAGTAAATAGAAAAGTTGGAAAATCGCTCATTATGCAGGAGTGACAAACTCCAGTCCCCAAGGGCCACCAGCAGGGCAGGTTTTAAGGATATCCCTGCTTCAGCACAGGTGGCTTAATTAGTGGCTCAGTCAATGACTGAGCCACCTGTGCTGAAGCAGGGATATCCTTAAAATCTGACCTGTTGGTGGCCCTTGAGGACTGAAGCTGCCCACCCCATGCCATATGTCTTCTCTCACCCTAATCTTCAATGTTACTACTAGATACCACATGAAAACCTGCTGCAATAAATATACTGCACCGACACACTTTATTCGAGCAAATACCCAGTATGTACCTGGCAGATACCTGGAATGCGCCGCTCCTCACCTCTGACAAGCCCCGTTGCGTTTGCCTTCCCAGCCTGGGTTCATGCCTGGCTGACGGGCGGCTGATCTGTTAAATGATAATGATTAGGATTTAATAGGCTGCAATGCTTCGCGTGTCTACCAGATGGCATAAATTCATGAATTGTAATGCAGTATATATATATATACTGTGCAGTATTGCAGCCAGCGGGAATAAAATGCTTCAATCCCTGCCTGGAAAATACCTCAATGCACTCGGGCAGAAAACAGTCACAAACCTCAATACACCCGGGTATACCCGAATTCGTGGGACTAGCCGAGCTCGAATAAAGTGTGTCGCCAGTGTATGCCGTTTAGAGAAGCTGCGTGAGAAATGGAGGCTGTACGATACCAAATATGAAGGGGCTATTGCTCTAGTTATAAAGCAGTTTCTAGAAATTCCACGAACCAACCATGTTTCAAGTGGTTTAATGTAAAACAGTAAATCACCTTTCAGAAATTATTATTTTCATAACACCACCCGTGATAGTTTTGTTTTAATTTGCTGGTATATTAAAGAAAAACAAAAAAACAACATAGTCACTGAGATCCCCAGCTATCTCCTAAAAAAGGAGTCGCATGCAGAACAATTGAATGCTCATTTATCTGGCCTTGGGGGGTCCCCGGAGTTGTAAGTAACACCGTTTACATATTCAACAAGCGACAGAGAAGCCCAATGCTACATCCAATATGACAAAAATACACAGTAAAATACTTATATATTCTCTTGAAAAAGGGACATTTAGTTTAACCCTTTGGCCAAAGCATTGTAAGCCTGTGAACTGGGTCTACCTTGTCGTGGCTCACAGGCTTACGACGCTTTGGCCAAAGGGTTAAACTAAATGACCCTTTTTCAAGAGAATATATAAGTATTTTACAGTGTATTTATGTCATGTTGGATGTAGCATTGGGCTTCTCTGTCGCTTGTTGTATACATATGCCACGCTCATTAGCGCTCCTTTTTGACACTTATATACATATATATTTTGTGGGGGCTCAGGGGTTCCCAAAAAGAGCTTGCTGGGGTTCTGTGTGTTTGTTAACTTATTTTCAACCGTTTACATATTGCTGCTTTATTCCTTTAAGCACAGAGCTGAAGGGGTTAATATTCCTCCGACAGTGAAGCAACGGAATGATGTCACAGTGGAAATATTTGACCAAGAGACATTAATGAAATCCGTAAAAAGAAAAACCTGTTAGATGGAGAGGAGTTTGGAAAAACGATAAGTGCTGTGAGTCTTAGCTGGGAGATACCCGGCATATTTCATAATTGTATAGCACCGTAAACCTGAGATAAAGGACACCGCACATTTCTTACAGCTCAAAGCTTCTGCACTCCTACTATGCTTCTGATTTAAACAGGAATACCCCAAACCTGACATTACAAGTGAATACGCGGTAACACCCTCTTTATCACTAATGCACGTTGGATTGCTGGCGACCTTGGGTAACTGCTAACAGTAGCAAAGTATATCTTTGTCATTGTTTATTGCTACAAAAGTGGAACATTTTTGCTGCAGTTCTTTTTATATATATATTTTTTTGCAAATCGCCAAACGACACCAAACATTAAAACACAATGTGCAGTTGACGTGACCCGCAAACCCCCCCACCACGCCCCCTCCCGTCGCAACGTCTCCCTCCCAGGACCGCGTGTTCGGGCGCGCGTGCACTGGGACCGCAGCCTTAGGCCTCTCTTTTCTGTAGCGCTGCCTCTCACATGCACGCGCGCGCGCACTATAGACACTATATACGGTGTTACCACAGCCGAGGAACATCTATCACCACCGGGACAGCAGCTGTTGGATCCGATGTTTGGGATAATCTTCACCCAGGTTAAGTATAGTACAGTCACCTGACTCCCAAAGTGACGTCAGCTCACATACACGGAATCACGTGGTCCGACCATGCAATCATTGAGATTTCCCTGCCCGATATAATACACGAACGCTCTCACTTTGCTTGGCGAATCGATGAGTCCCTGCCCACAATGCCTGAAATAGTCTCCGAAGTAGCGGGGGGGGGGGGGGAGATTACAAACTTATTGGAAGTGTAACGTCGCTCGCATCGCTATAGGTAGCTCTCCAGGCAGTTCTCAGAGGCCAATTAATTAGCACAGCCTCGGACAGGGAAAAAACATAGTCTAGCCAGCACAGATTCTGAGGTCCGAGGTCCAGAGACTCGAGACAACCTACAAAACAAATCCCACTAAGCAGATCTTACAAGATCTCCCCACTGAGAGAGGCAAACTGAATATCTACCTTTCAGAGGAAGCAGAAAAGGCAACAGCATGGAGGAAGCAAACTTTTTTCGAAAAAGCAAACAAGCCAGCCACCATGCTAGCATATAAACGTCAAAATAGACGCCCTCTTTATGGAATTGCCAATCTGCTGGCTCCTCTACTCTTAAAGCTCTTTAATTCCCTACTAGAGGGGGAACCCATCCCTCCTCAAATGCTGCCCTCTATCCCCCGTCGTATTCTCTCTCTCTCTCTCTCTCTCTCTCTCTCTCTCTCTCTCTCTCTCTCTCTTTATTATTGTTACAAGCTGACCTGAAATCGAGAGTTACAGAGTTACTGCATCTCATGTGTCAGGTCACTCCTCCTTCTTACACACCCTAAATTGCACAAAGATGCACACATGGCAAAGATTGGAGCAAAGACATTTATACATTAATGGTTAGTAGCACAAAATTAAAATGATGCTCAACTTTGCTCTTCAATTGCTTTAATTACACAGATCTCCCCGCCCCCCCACCCACCCTCACCATTCCAAAACACCACTGGGTCTAATACCAACACAGAGAAAGGTGTGCTTTAAAGCACTGCTCCATTTTCAGATCTGGCAGAATTTTTTGTGAGAGGAGCCCAGCTACCTACATCCCCACCCAGGAAACCACAGGCATAGATTATTTTTGAATAGTATTGATAGAAGGCAAAAAGAATGGCTCACAGAGATGCAGACTGGATACATCTCATTATAATCTGTACACCCTGTAATTCTCCCCAACTCCTCCTACTGACTCTCCCCAAGGTGCAAACTGGGGCAGAGATGCAGAATGTGATACATCTCATTATAATCTGTGCACCATGTAACGCCTCCTACTGACTCCCCAAGGTGCAAACTGGGGCAGACACAGACTGTGATACATCTCATTATAATCTGTGCACCATGTAACTCCTCCTACTGACTCTCCCTAAAGTGTAAACTGGAGCAGACGCAGAATGTGATACATCTCATTATAATCTGTGCACCAACTAACTGCTCCCCAACTCCTCCTACTGACTCTCCCCAAGGTGCAAGCTGGGGCAGAGACGCAGAATGTGATACATCTCATTATAATCTGCGCACCCTGTAACTCCTTCCCAACTCCTCCTAGAGACACCCCCCAAGGTGCAAGCTGGGGCAGACAGGGTAAAATCACAGACAGGTTCTTTGATGAATGGACACAGAATGAAAATGCCTTAGTTCTCTTCCAAAAGTACCTTGACACATACGGGCCTATTCTAGAAGCTCCAAAGTGTGATAAACTGCTGCTAAGGTGCCCTTTCTGATCGGATTGGCATACTACTCTATTCTGTAATCCCTTCTCGTATGTCCAAGCCGTGCCCCAAATACGTTTCTAGAAGCGGTTTCACTCTTGCTCTGCCAATCCGATCAGTTGTCAAAAAAGCCTCAAACTGGCATATTTTGCCCACAACTGCGATTCTAGTAGCCCCGTTCTGCAAACCGGTGAGATTGGTATTGCGAGTTACGTCCAGAGCCTGATATACTGTATGGGTTTGGCTGGAGAGCAAAACTTTGGCCAAAGGGTTAACCAAATAACCAAGTATTTAATATTATTATTATTATTGAAGTATTTTACTTTATACTTTTCATCATATATGTTTTGTCAATGGGATGTAGCATTGGGCACCTTCTGTCTCTTGTTGAGAGCAAAACCCATAAGCCAGACTGGGGATAGTGTCAGCACCACCTCAGGTGTTTCCGCTTCTAAAGCGCGTACAATTTGAGTATTATAGCTGTTAAACCGCGCCGTTTGTCAATTTTTTTAGAAGTGGTTTAGAAGAAGCGGTATGCAATGGAGAAGTGGGTTTTTTCCTCATATTCCATTCCGCTACTTCTGAATACGCTAAACCGAGCGGGTTGGCAATGGCAACCTCGGAACTACTAGTATAAGCCTCATAGATCTCTAAGTGTGCTCCTATGATGTACTTGTTATTTAGTACCACAACAAGACATTTTAGTCCATAGATTCAAGTGAGGCAGCACTCAAGGGGTTATAAATAGCTATATATTTCTGATTTGGGGGGAGAAAGAGCTTGCAGTGCACTTGTTCCTTTTGGCCTTAGAAGGGACTGCACAATTGTTTGCAATCGCACCTATCAAACACTGAGTAACATACACATGCTTTTTAGAATGGAATGTACCTAGAATTCAGAGTATACTCAAGTGTGAGGATTTTAATGTAAATCAAACATAAATTATAACCACAAGCAGGTGATACAACTAACAGATAGATACTTTTACCCACAAATGGAAAGTCCCATTTGAAGATATTTCCCAAGAATATTCCCTGGTTAACATTTGAGGCTAATATCTCTGATTCTGACCCGTGAACGTCTTGGTGATATAACTCAGCATTAACAAACCCCTATAAGCAAACCAAAGAAAATAGGTCGCAGGCTAAAATGTGACGAGTCCGATGCATTGTTTAGCTTAGAATCGCTATATCCTTGCATCCTCCCCTAGCTAATTCTGCTTGGACTATACAAAAAGAAATGCTCATTTCAAAGTATATCATGAGAAACAGAAAAAACACAAAATGCTTTGTTTTTAAAAAGAATGCTTTAGCTTTTTGGTGGCAGAGCTTCCCAAATGGTATCTATGGCGAAAATGTGACTAACGACCATCTCAAATTGAATTGCACTTGTGCGCATGTACTAACGGCATTTTGTTAGTGTGCAATTAAGCGACAACAATTATTTTAGTCAACTATTTTGGCTCAGTGAAATGGGATGTGTGTGACACAGATGTATATGGTACGTACTAAACATTTTTTTTTTATCCCAAAAAATTGTTGAACCTGAGCAAAAAGAGTCTGCGAAGTTGAACCTGGTGTAAATCCCCAAAAGGCTGTTTATATTGTAAAACGCAGAATTAAGTTGCTATGAATCAACCAGAATTTTTTTTGTAGCAGCTACATTATACAGGTTAACAAAAAAATGTATTTTCCAAGTACAGTATTATTATGAATAATATTACGTTAATAATGTATATTTACTAACACTAGATTAAAAAAAACCCCACAGAATTCTCTTTTTATTTCATTTGTATAAATCAGACATTACGCAGTGCGGCAAACTTCAATCCAAACAACAACTATGGTGCCTATGCACTAAAGGTCATTAAAGAAAATCGCCATGGCAATGGGACGTCATGACGCCGACGTAAGAGGAGGGGGTGGGGAGGGGGCGCGGAGAGAAGGAAACAGCCGGCAAGGGGGCGCAGGGAAAAAAGATTGCGTTCCCCTGTGTTAGGGTGACTAGACGTCCTGGTTTAGCCGAGACAGTCTTGGTTTTTACGCCTCTGTCCCGATCTTTTGTGCCACTGTCCTGGTTTTCTATCGGGAAAGTGCTTAACTGACCACGCATGCGCGATCGCCACTTGCCAGCCATGCATGCGCTTGCCAGCCACGCATGCGCGACCGCCAAGCTCCGATCGTGCATGCGTGGATGACAAAGTGACCGGCACGTGCTCATCACGCAGAAACAGTTGGCACTCGCCATTCCCTCATGAGCAGTCGACACTCGCCGTTCACGACTGCGCATGAGCAGTTGGCGCTCATGACTGTGCATGCACGACCTTTGTCCCGGTTTTTGTCGGGACAGATACAGTCACCCTAGCAGAGGTCGAACTTGATGGACATACAGTACGTATTTTTTCAACCTCATCTACTATGTAACTGTGTAACATCAGGTACGTTCCTTTCTCATTCATTTACATTTAGTTGAGGTCCCATGTTAAATTAATAATGTCCCCTTCCCCTTAAAGACGTTGGGCCACATTTACTAATAGTGCTGATCCACAAAACACCTTCCATGCTGCGTAAAATGCCATATTTCCTAAGCTGTGCTGGGCGGTGTTGACGGAACGGCATGGATTAGCTGCCTGGCAGGGGCCTTGATACTCTGCTCATTGTGCCGGGGTAACAGTGTGTGTCTGTAGACTAATCCCTCTTGATTTTTGTATTTTTCTGTACATTAAAGAAACCCTAGAGGAACACGTGGGTGTACTTTTTCTCTCTCTAATCTTTATCTTTTTCTCTATTACGGAGTGCTGATCCAACCAGGTATTTTGTTATTACACGCGCCCAGCGGTGTGGACGCAGGATCATAGCACCGGCTGATGTTGCTATCCCACAAACCGGTGAGTGTATGTATGTATATCATTATTTATATTGCGCCATCTATGCACACAGCTCGTCACAGCAGTCATACACGTGACAATCATATACCGCATAGTGGGAATAAGCGCTTGAGACATACAAGTAACATTAGGAAAAGGAGTCCATGCCCCGAAGAGCTTACAGCAAGTCCTACCAATTTATTTAACAGGGATTAGTACTGTAAATATGTCCCATAGTTACATCGTAGAGGAGATTGAAAAATGTATGTATAGTTTGTATGGGGTGGTTACGTTAATGTATGTATATGGGGTGGGGGATTAATTTGGGGTGGGGGGTGGGAACTGGTGTACATATGGGGGCTTAATTTGGTACATGTATAGGGTGTGTATGCATGATTTCTCCAAACTTTGGATTTGTGGGTACAGTTTGGTATATGTATATATTTGGTGTACATTAGTTTGTATGGAACGTCTGGTTAGCAAATAGAACCCACCAGCCCAAATATCAAGCAGCCAACATAAACCCTTGCTATTTGGACTGGTGTGGATTGCTCGCCCCCAGTTTATATTTTGCAGGCCCCTTGCATATAGTAGGGCTAAAGTGGACCAGGAGCACGCTCTTCCAGCACTTATTTTAGCAGCCGGAGCAGTGTGCCGGCAGTTCTGCACAAGCAAAGGTGAGGGCCAGCATGGGGTGGGACATCTGTCGGGATCCCGGGGTCGGTGAGAGTGTAAGGGAGGGGGGAGAGGGGGAGTGTGAGAGAAGGGGACTGGGTAAGAGAGAGGGGAGAAGGGGGTATCAGAGAGGGGCTAGAGAAGGTATGAGAGAGGGGGTACACGGTATGAGAGGACGGGAGTGTGTGAGAAACTGGGAGAGTGAGAGAGAGATGGGGGAGTGTTTGAGAGAGGGGGTGAGAGTGAGAGAGGGGTTGTAAGTGTGAGAGGGGGGTCGTGTGAGAGAGGGGAGGAGTGTTAGAGACAGGGGGGAGGAGTGTGAGACAGAGGGGAAGTGAGTGAGCGGGGAAAGTGAATGAGAGAGAGAGGGGAGAGTGTGAGGGAGAGAGTATGAGAGAGAGAAAGGGACAAGGGAGAGGGGCATATGTGACAGAGAGGGGGAGAGTATGAGGAGAGAAGGGGGTAACTGTGTGAGAGAGGGCGGAGAGTGTGTGAGTGAGAGAGGGTGGAGAGTGTGTGAGAGAGAGAGGGCGGAGAGTGTGTGTGTGAGAGAGAGAGGAGAATTCCCACCCTCCTTCCCCTTGGTGATTGTGATTAAATTTTAAAAAAATAAAAAAATTGAAAGTGATAGAAAATCGAAGGAATAAATGTTAGTTTTCCTACAAAATGGATAAAAAAAGAAGCAAAGTGTACATGCCGAAAGCTGAGTTATGTTAAGTGGGTTTATTTAATCTCTTTTGGTCCCAGCTGGCGATGGTGGTCATAGTCAGATTCTCCCCCGAGAGGGATGGATCTTCTCAGGAGTTGGGATATTGAAGACATTCCCAGGCTGTGGATGGGGCGGCTGGTCTGCTGATGTCCATCCAGTTTGTCCTGCTTGGTCGGTACTGTGGGCTTTGACCGTATCAGTAGTGGACAACCCATGGGTGATGCAATCTGACCAAGTCGTTGGTAGTCTTGTGGTTATCAATGAATACTGTGGCCCTTTAAACCCATTTACGTTGTCCACCTGGTCTATTTGGTGCTAATAGTGATCGTAAACAATGAAGTCCTGTTATGGTGCCACTGATTGCGTTGCTGGCAGCTCGCTTTTGACCAATTCCCTGCAGTGTTGGTATATCAGAGGTCAACCACGGGGTGAGTAACATCAGCAGCTTAACACAAAAGATTGCTGACTTAAAAATATACAAGTGATCCAAAATATCTAATAAAAAAACAAAAGCCAAAAACTGTATAGGTTAATTTAACGAGTACAGGAGTTAATTATGTGTCCCATGTCAGAGCTACGCTACTAAAAGTGAGGCATGAGCCATAAAACGTTGTAGAAGTTGCTATAAAGCGAAATATTTCTCCTACAAACGACACACCAGAGAGGTGACAAACAAAGGTCTGACCAAGATGCTAATACCCTTTGAAAGCCTGAGTGCCTTTTGCTGCGCGTATATCTTGAAAATTGTCCAAAAATAAAACTAGCTGTCTGCAATGGATAGCAGGTCTCTGTTGTGGGCTGTCCCTTTTACTGGAGAAAGTTTTGGCGAAACGCTGGTAACCCCATTTTTAAAGGTCTTGGCTGTCAGACGGGCCTGCCGTGCACAGCGCTGCAATGCATTCTGTTGGGTAGGAGGGCTGGTTTAAATATAATAACGTTGAGATCTGTGAGCTTAGTGCTAATAAAAAGGAGCCGCGAGCTGTAGGGGAACGGGGGCAGCATGCTGCCGGGCCAAGGCCTGATTTTTTCCTCCTCTTTCCCATTCCTGGTGGGGGGTTGTGGTAGCGAAAGGTTATGGTTGAGTGGGAGTGGTTGTGCTGGAGATGGGTACGTCCCTCCAGAGGCCTTAAAGCTGAAGACCAAGCAATATCCTAGGTGTGAGTTTTTTAATAAATCAGTTCTGTACTATGAGAAAATACTTGTAGTATTTTTTTTTTAACAACCCTGAATGTCATTTTTAATGTATTATAATGTAACAAGCATTTTTTGTTTCTATAGCAATCATTTACAAAGTCACATCCCCTTCCTCTTCTGAACCAGGCTCAAACACACCCCTTTTTGAGCCCTGCCCTCTTTCCAGCAGTGCACCAATTGTATCTAGTGACTGCCTGGTCACTTGATCTTCCCCCCAGAACTTTGCATCTTTGGTCCTCTTCTGCTGCACTGACAGCCATTTAGTGAACCCCCGAGCCAAATCTTCGCCGATCGATCACAGGAGAACGGATCGATCAGCAATTTGGCTAATTATTTATCATTGTGTGGATTGTATTGATGCACATATTAAAGCTAAAAAAATAAAATAAACGGCAGCTTGGACTGCTGCTTTAAAAGGGAGGCTTCATGGGGGGAGGGTCTCCTCTTTTCCCACTCCCAGGAGAAAGCAGCTCACCCTCCCTTCCCTAATTTTAACATTTATTCTATTGTTTGAATGTTATTGCTTCATGTTTATGAGTTTGTTTTGAAAATGTATATTAAAAAAAGCCATTTGGTATATCGGTTCAGTTTGATAAATATCGGCGCAGCTTTGGAGGATGTTTGGGTGGTAACACGTGTAGCGGTGTTTCTACCACCCTCTGGGAGATTTGCCCTGCTACCAGGTGTGTAGTGCTGGTACCTGCTGGTGTACAGAAGCTCTGAGGTTCCGCCGGTGTTGTAGGGGAAGACAAGACAGGATTCTGGGGCAGATGATGGTTCTTTCTCACGCTGGTGTCAGCGCCTCCATCTCTTGCTTCTCCAGGGATGTGGAGACAATCCCTGCAGGAGAACTCACAGATACTCCCCCCTGATAGATTGCACTCAGGGGCAGGAGTATATTTTATAACAGCAACTGTGTCTATTCTTCACACAGCATGTAACAGCATACACTGGATACCTTAGGCCTCCGGCCTCCGGATGGTCCCTGGACTCGCACCCCCAGCCATGGGCACCAAGGGCGGTCTGAACTCTTCCCCTACTCCCTGATGGAGCAGGGAGTATGGCACTCATTCCCGCTCCCCAAGGGGAGGGGACAGAAGATGCCAGAGCCCTGAACACCTCTGCGTGAGACCAGTCTCAAGGGGGAGAGACAACTGAGAGACAACTGAAACAATTTGGAAGTGCAGACCCTTAAGTGATGACGTACAGAAGTAACTGTGTCATGGAGTTGGGGCTTTGCACTCGATGTCTAGTGGGGATCGCGTCCGCGCTCGTTCGGAGGGATCTCTGGTCGCCATCTGACCGGTGACATTGTGATCACGTGGTGTGATCTCCGGCACTTTAAAGGTCATTATTATTATTTTTACTTACTACGTGGGACCGCCCTTTAAACCCCTAACCTGCCAGAGGGCCCAGCCATGCATTGCCCCAGCCCTTGCAGTGAAGAGTTAAATGGAGCCGAGCTTTGAGAGGATAGAGAAAGATATGTTAGGAGGCAGAATTGCTCACTAAGCAGAGTTCAGGATTGATCTCCGATTACAATGAGACGTTATGTGAGAGATAAGGAAGCCCTGTATCTGCAGTTCACATGACATGCACACATCACATACACGCTCCCCGTGCACAAAGCAATCCACAGCCCACAGACCAGTAGATCAGCTTTTTTACTGCACGGACACGTGACCTTTTCTGAGGCTGGCGCAGCGCCCGAAAAACAATGAAGAGCCTAGCACTTTATTGTACGATAAGGACATTGCACGATTATAGCCAGGAAGAAGCGTGCTGGTTATTGTGTCGCACTAATATGGATCTGTGAATAATAGTGAAGAATTACATGGTCGCTGATCCAGACACATATACACACCCACATACATACACACCGACACACACAGACACACAGGGCCATCTTAACAACATTAGGGGCCACCGGGCAG